>NW_019385972.1:73598-96902 GCF_000671375.1 Centruroides sculpturatus | reverse complement strand
GGAAGAAAGTGTCCGAAAGAAGAGAAGAAAAATTGAAATTTGTATGAAAAATGGGGAGGTGCATACAGACAATTTCCAATTGATGCGTATGGAATTTGTAGCCATGTCAGAACCATAGCTATGATGGAACTATAAGGTGACTAAGTACCCTTATCTTAGCAGGGCCTATATGAGTTATATATAATATATGTTTTTGCTTTCATCATGCAAACTTAGGCTACTGTTATGTATTTTTTTACACTTGGACTGTAACTAATATACCTAGAACTGGCTACAAAAGAGTAAAATGCCAGTCAGAATTTTTTAAGCTTGCCCCCATACAGGTGGCATTACAGGGAGTATGGACCACATCAAGTGACTAGGGTGACCTCCTCTGCAGGTTTGATCCAGAATTTCTGGGTTACATTGATTTTTTTAAGCGTAACTAAGTAAAATAATCAAATTTTTGTGTATTTTAATGGTGTACGATATTTTTTAAAAATTAAAAAATTTTGAAGAAACTAAGTCATCATCTTTCTTTCTTGCATATTTCAGCTGGGGCATAGCTTACGTCAAAACATCTCTGTGAAGAAACATAGTTATTGTTTTCTGACAATTGGACATGGTTGAAAGAACACGGCTTAGTTTCTTTAAATTTTTTAAATTTTTGAGTATTTTATTCCTCTTCTCAGTAATTGTTTTCTTTCTGCATGTACATTTATAATACTCTTGGAGTCTATAACATATGAATATGTAACCAATTTGGGTTTAATGTGTTGAAATTTGTTAAATTATTACTATAAGGAATGTGGCAGAGGCAACAGTAATTATTTGTAATTATAATAGTAATAAATGTATCAATAATAATAATAAATGTATTAGGATCTCCTAACACATTTGCACATCTCTCTTCTTATATTCCAGCCTAACCACCTCATTGAGTACAGATTGCAGATAAAGCTGATTGTCATGTGACCAATATACTGCAGCCATGATCACATGACCAGTAGAATGCATGTGTTGATCAGTTAAGTAAAATAATCACCAGGTTTATAAGGATTGACCATATGGTGAGGATATGGTGAAAAATTTTATAGAGATTTATTTTGATGTCTTCTTTATGGATAACACCCATATAAATCTCTATAAAATTTTTCTTCATTGTTTCAGTTGAAATTTATTATTATTTTGATTTTTAATATTCCTATGATTAGTTATAACAATATTTTTGTAAGTTTATTTACATATATGAGAGCTGTTTTTCTTTTCATAAGCTCCAATGGTCCATAAAACAAAGACAAGTATAAATAACAAAATTAATTTATTACCAAAAGTTATGTACAAACATGGTTACTTTTCGACATAATCACCATGAAGATTGAGGAATTTGTAATATCTGTGGACGAGCTTTTCCATCCCCTTGTCATAGAATGTTGCTGCCAGTGAATTGAGATGACTTTAACAACATTGTTTTGAAGATCGTCATTAGTCTCAAACTTCAGCCCTGCTAGCCACGTTTTCAGTTCAGGAAAGAGGTGGAAGTCTTCACATATTAAAAAAGTTTTAAGCTGGGTGGAAGTTTTCACCACCTTTAAACATCAAGCATATAGTCCTGATTTAGCGCCAAGCAACTTCCACCTCTTTCCTGAAGAGTAAAAGTGGCTAGGAGGGCAGAGGTTCGAGACTAATGACGATCTTCAAAAAAATGTTAGAGCCCATCTCAAGTCATTGGCGGCAACATTCTATGACAAGGGGATGGAAAAGCTCGTCCACAGATATTACAAATTCCTCAATCTTCATGGTGATTATGTCGAAAAGTAACCATGTTTGTACATAACTTTTGGTAATAAATTAATTTTGTTATTTATACTTGTCTTTGTTTTATGGACCATTGGAGCTTGAAAAACAGCCTACATCATAGAATATATACATAAACAAAAAAACCAATCTGGAGCAGGACTTGACCCTGCAATATCCTTTTATTGTATAGATGTATTATCAATTACACTATCTAGAACTTCGTCTGATCTTTGACTTTATTTCAATTAATTTGAGAGAGAACTATATGAGTCAATAGCCATGCACTAGAGACAATTCCATATTCTGCCCATAATGGCTGTAAACCAACTTAACTTTCACCTTAGTATGATACGTATATAAGTAGGGTCTTCCAAAATGAATCCTACCATTTTAAATTACTGTACTTATATTAATTATCTGAGAAGTACAAGATGTACACCAATTGATAGTGTAAATGTCCAAGTTTCATCCCATCTGCATTCAAACATCTTATTGTTCTACTACCTCTAAGAAGTGTCATAAACAAAAATGACAACTCAACAATAGAGAAGGCATTTTGTGTTCTGCAGCTCAGAGTCAGAGTCATTCACCATCATGTAATATGAGTTATCTGCAGGAGCCAGAGAATTCTGACTGCTGTGAGAGGAATGGTAATGGATGTGCGTGAATATGAGAGTGTGGGGGATGTGCATACATACAGTACATAAAAATAACCAAACCAAAACTTTTTAAGTTACCAAATTCTTGCAGTTAATGACTTGGTAATTATAAAGTTTAGGGTTCTGTTGTTTTAAAAGTTATTAAATTATACATAAAAGCTAAACATTATACAAATTAATTTGAATGTACTTACTCCACAAATTTTCCTTGAATGTCTCCCAATTGAATCCAGTATAATTGGCACGTGAAATATTGTATTGTCTAATATAAGTATTTTCTTCCGGCAAAGCAACAGAAAAAGGTTTTTGTGCCATGAAACTAACAAACACAGATGCAGCACTTGCAATAACGACAAAAAAAATTATTAACGAGGTTCGTGCAAACATCGAAGCGCCGATAAGACACACAATTAGATTAAAAAAATTAAGGAATGATCCATACAAAAAACGCCACCAAAATTCTGATGGAAAGTATGAAGTTATACTTCCTGAAAGAAAAAAAAATTTTTTTTTTTAATTGTACTGTACATTTAGATACAGTATTAAAACTTGGATAAATAATAATTTTATTTAATTTTTAGAGTAAAAAAACTAATAATAAGTTAGCTCATAAGATTATTACACGATTCATCATCTGAATGTAAACAAATTTAAATTAAATTAAGTTAGATAATTATTAAATTAAAAAAAAGATTAGAATATTTTTGATAGGATTTTATATATATTAAATATACATAATGATTTATAATCATATAAAATTTTATTATTGGAGGATAAGTTTTACACCTTGTGGTGCACACGGTATTACGTTCCTTTAAATTTCAGGTTTTTCTGGCAACTTATATAATATATTCCTTTCAATTATACTATCATTTCTCTATAAGAAGCATCCTCTTACTCAAACATTTCATATCAGTGAGTGAGGTCAATGTAGGTTTATAAAATCTATGTTATAAAACAATTGACATTTTTGATTTAATAATTATCTAATTTTATTTTTTATATTTCTTTGTATTTAAAATAATTTACAAATGATAATGCCAGATTAACTATCAGGCTAAAACTTGGCTAATTAATAACATAAACATTACATAATTTGGACTAAAGATCGGCCATCCTCTTATATTAAATAAATGATAACAGCATAACCTTTAGTCCAAATTATGCAATACCTACAAAATTAATCAGCCAAATTCTTGTCCAATACATTAGATACTTGCTAATCCAACCATTCTTTGCTTAGAGGAGTATGAAATTAACAAGATTGCCAGAATGCGGAAAGTGCAAGAAATGATGTGACACATTGCCCTTCAGTACCAATTCATTTTAAAGGCAGGCAAGCAAATAATATGGCATGTTGACATGCAATACAGTACACTGAAATGAAATCTGAGTAAACAGGAAAACAAGATGTGCGACACAAGTAACATTTTCATGGAAATGGAAGCAACGAGCAATCACACTGGTGAATATGCCAGATTACTGAGATGCCTGATTATTAAACACCAGATTAGCAAGAGTGTACTGTAATTAATCTGGTCATATTTCATCACAAGATTAATTCAGATTAGTTTTCTTTATGAAAATAGTTTATATTCAGATTATGTAAGTTTCTAAAATAAATAAATAAATAATAATAATCTCTTAAAGTTGTGTATTTAAAGTCAAAAGACCATAGAGAACCACCTCCATTACAGTTTTACTTAAAAAAATATTAATTTTTAAATAAATATTATAAATTTGATTATATATTTCATATCATCAATTGATAAAATTTTGTTTTATGTAGGTATTTTATATGTTATATGTTAATATTTACCTGATGGTCCGAAATCATCTACAAATCCTTCAATACATCCGGTGACGTAAAGTGCACTTGAAAATACATTTGCCAGAAAAAATAATGTTCCAATACTTCCTCCAAATTCAGGACCTAAGGCTCTACTAATCATAACTAATTTTATTAAGAGAAATAACTGATATAAAAACAAATATAAAATATTGATTAAAGATACAATATTTATACTTATAGAAATTAATTTTTTAGAACCGTACATGTTAATTATTTCAGAAATTTGAATGTTAGTGTATGTGCCTGAATCAATAATTAATAATAATTATTGATTAAAAATTAATTAAAAATTAATAATAATAATAATAATAATAGTGTATGATGCTTAATGGCATTATTAAGACTAGAGTAGAAAATTAACTTTTTGGGTTTTTTTTCACAGGTACTGTACATTTTGATGCAATATTGTATTCTATAAAGTGTCCCATGGTCAAGGGTATGTGGTTACATATCTCAATCACTTTTACAATTATACCCCCACTTGCTCCATTTGAGGATGTGTATGGCTACATATATAACTATTACTAATCATGTGTTACATCTCAACATATCTGAACATAGAAAAGGTATAGGAAGCTATAAATTTATCAGCTGCACTATAATCTCGTGGAACCTCTGTGTGACTCGTCATTAATTTAAGAGGCAAATATCTGTAAATAAAAGATATTTTCGCTAAAAAAAGAAAAGGAATACTAATAAATGAGACTCCTAATATTCTATTTAAAAAAATGGGACTTAAATTAGCATAATGAGATGAAAAATCTCTGTCATAATAGTGCTATGTTGGAATAAAGTCACAAGGCATAGCTACCCAAAGAAGCATAACATTATGCCAAGTTATTGGTATGTGTGTCAACATATAGAAACTTCCTAACGATGCGATATGTGTTCAATATTGCAGCTTTCTGTAGTGCCATGTATTTTTTTTTTATTAAGATTTAACATTTCTAGACTTGTTTAGTGTATGTGATATGACATTAGTGGAAGAGAGGACAATAAGCACAATAAATACACTATGCATCTTCCACAGATGCCTAATTTCTTGGGTGATGGAGTGTACTTGTTGATTTTATTCAGTGTTAGCATTTTTAATGTTATGAGTATTGAATGAAAATGTCTATAAGTAACCTTATTACATTTGTCAATGAAAGCAATGTCAGTTCTATTTGTGATGGATTGTTAGTCTTATTTTTCTGTTACTAATTCTAGTGTATCATTTTAATCATTTTATTAGATTAATATCTGTAGTAGAAAATATTTACAAAGGCAAGTTAGCTCAAACTCTTAGTCTATTACAGTAATGTCATAAATACTCGGATGAAAATTCTAGAAAAAGTTGTGCTGCGCTCTCTCAAGAATAAAGCATTGGAAATGCAACATAACAGCATTGACTATGATTGCATGTGGAAAGGTGTAAACATTGAATACGGTTTTGATGAGCAGAGTTTAATATACTGAAACTAAAACTATACATATATAATGAATAAAGCATGACTAAAACAAAGTATTGATTCAGAAGAGATTAACATGTCAAGTAAAGAGGTTCCTGACTTTGATACTATAGAAAACAGTGGTATATAACTTACTTTACTTACAATAAATATTTGTCGTCTCAAGCCATCTATTTTTTCAAAAAAAAATTTGTGGGTGATAATATGAAAATTAATGCAGTTTAGATTTGAGTAAATATGATATTAAGATCACGAAAGTTTCATTATATAGCATAAAGGATACAATAAGCACCACCACCTTCAACAGCTCCGTTTGTAGATATTGCACAAATTGATAAGACAGTTGCAACAAGAATAATATATGCGAGCAAAAGCTGAGCAATCATTAACAACAAGCCATCAAAGCCAACAACGAAACCTATATTAAATATATAATTCTGAATTATAATTCTAATACAAATAAATTGTTTACTTTTAAATGAAAATTCAAAACATTTCATAATGAAATATTAAAAATGCTTAATTAATCTGTAGACCAATATCTGTAGTAGAAACTGTAGTAAAAAAAACACTGTTATGTTTAAATCAAACTATTCTTATTTTATATAAAAGTTATAAAACAATTAAATAAAATTACTCCTTATTTGTAGAGAGCATATACCAAACGAATTATGAAATTAAAAACTTATCTTATTCTTAAAACTGAAGTTTCAACTCCGATTTGTCCAATTTTTACAAATAAAAAGGAAAAAACTTCCTTTCGGAAAACTAATTGATAGTAAGAGAATTACCATATGTTAAATATTATTTTATATATCTTTGAATAATGCTTTAAAAGGAGATAATGATCTTGTTTTAAGGCATTAAATGGTGGTACTAACAGAACCTTTTTAATCCTATCCATCATATGCTGAATGATGAGAATGGAGCCTGACAAATGAGACCAATTGCTCCTGAAAATTTCTGGGGCGGTCGTTCACCTGGATTTGATCCCGGGTCCCACAGCAGTAGATTGAAGTCTTCTTAACTTTCTCAACCATCTGGCAGTCGAATTAAATTTGAGGCAATGAAAAGCAAATCATTTTTATTGCATTAATAAAAATTATTATGAGAGCTAATTTCTATTCGGTTAATGAAATAGCTGTCAAAGTAATATTCAAATCTTGCTTGAAGGTGACTAACATGTGAAAAGCAGTACTCATATTTGTACAAACAAAACTAATTGGCTTCTGATTATGGACATTAAAACTCATCTAGAGTTAAATAATGCTATTAAAATTGTTTATTTTTCACTTTTATAATTTAGAAACAAAAAAATTTCGTAAGGGAATCAGATAATTTTTATAAATTTTTGGCAGTATTTGGATGTTTTTAACCTTTAAATAAATGTGTATGTTTATACAGTAATACCCCAAACTTACGCAATAGGTGGGACCGAGAGATAACCGTGTAAGTCGAATTCACGTAAGTCGGAATATAATTTCGCAATTTGTGTAAAATCCAAGTTGGACGTATGTAAGCTAATAAATGTTCTTGTTAATCTTATCTCGTCTTTTGATTCGTTCACGGTTACAAGAGATCACCATAATAGAGTCTCTAGAGTCTTCGTAGATATAACAAACACAGAAATAAATAACACAAAATAAATTGTAGCTATGCGTCGATTCCGCGCTGCACGTCCGAACATGTAAGCCGAACAATAGTGTGGGGGGAAGTGAGTAATCAAAACTTGCGTGGTGCTCAAACAAAAGACGAATCGACGAGATTTGAAAATTGCGTAACTCCGGGTTCACGTAAGTCGAAGTATTACTGTATAATAAACTTTAAACATTTATTCATTATATAAACAATACATAAATTTGATATACTATTATATTAATTATAAGAAAGATTATATACTAAGTATTTTAAAATAAACAACAAGAGACAATTATGGCTAAACAAAACAAGACAATTTTTAATAAATTACCTATTCGAAGAAACAGAAGGGCACTAAACATCGAAAGACATACTGGTGCGAATACTCCAGAAAATGTTCCCAATTTTCGACTATTTTCTCCATTATTTACACTGTTCTCGTTACTTTGACTGCTACGAATACCACTTAAACTTTGGAATAACCACGTTTGAGGTGAAAAGGAAGTCCTGTTGGATGACTGAATATTTACATCTCCTGGAATCAAATTTGCAGTATCTAAAGTAACGTTGCTTCTATTTCCTGAATTACTGCTTTCTATGGTATCAATGGAATGATTTCTATTGCTCATTTTACAAGCGATGTAATTTGATAAAGCAAGATTAAATCTGTAAATAAAATTTTATTTATTAAAATATTTTAAACAGTAAAAATTTATAACAACAAAACTAATGTAATATTTAATATAGACAACTTAAAATATTAGAATAATTAATTAAATGATTAACCATAATATAATCCAATAAAAAGAGACTCATTAATAATAAACTAGGAGAACTTCATTCCTGACTGAAGCATAGTAATGGCTTGCAAACTCATATTAGATCATTAAGGGACACTAAATTGAAGTGATGAATCATTTCATTTAACACTCCTTACCATAATAAACCTTGCAAGTTATAATATGTTACTATATATATATAGGTTAAAGGCATATGTAGTCAAGTTTTCAAGGAAAATGGAAAACGAAGATCAGTACTAACTACTCAAAAAAATATTTGGCAAGAGATTCACTGTATTTCAAATGCCAAGTAGGGCACATTCTTTTGTTTATGTTCTTATACAATGCAAAATTTTCCCATTGACTTAACATGGGGATGGCTTTTCACTCACAATATCTCCCATTCTAGATCAAATTTAAAATACATACTTCATCACAACATGCCATTTTATTACTTCTATTAATGCGTAAAAGTTCATTCAAATTGATCAAGTCATTACTTCACAGAACATATTTCAACAATTTGTCAATTTGAGTTGCTGTGCTTCAATTAAAGAATGAATTGAATTGATGGAATAAGGCAATGCAACATTTGCCTTATTCAATCTGCCAACAGAAGGTGCTTTCTATGGGGAAACTATTACCTATTTAGGTATTACCTGTAGAACCCAGAGAACTCCACGCGACCAGCCTGTGTTAGATAATTTTTTACTTATTCTACACGATATTCCAAAAAGAATGCTACCATTTTAAATTATTCTAATTATGTTAATTATCATCCAAAAACATTGTAATGTAGATTATAACATTGGAAAACTATTCAAGTATCACATTTGTCCATTACAGTATCTCAATGCGTGTACCTCGTGTCACGTGGTGCACATCCAACCGATACTTAAATTCTTTCTACACTCACTATAGCATATCCATTGTCGATCCTCCCACACCAGTCTCAATTCTACAGCTCCTGCAGATTTCTCATGTGCAATGATGACTGAGAACTGCAGAACACAAAATGCCTTCTATTGCAGGAGTTGCCATTTTCATTTACGGCACTTCCTAGAGGTAGTAGACAACATGTTTGAATGCAGATAAGAGATAAAACTCGATAGTTACTCTATTGATTGGTGTATATCGCATACTTCCGGAATAATAATTAATGCTACCATTTTAAAGTAATTACAGTACTTTAAAATGGTAGCATTCGTTTTAAAGACCCTGCACTATTCTTTGTTTCCTATGTTTCAAATATTTTGCTGAACCATTCTATGAACTTTTCTTCCTAATGATAGAGGTGATAGACCTGAGTTTTTGCTGTTTTTGGACTTTATGTTTATGTTCTTTTATTGTTTTTAAGCTCCATTATAGCAAGTGTTTTTTTCCTGCTTTTTAAATTTGTGTGTTTTGGTTTATTACAGAATGAACTGGTTTGATTAATGTAAGATAAAAATTACACAGGAAACATTTAAAAAATTTATTAAAATATTTCTAGATATAAATTTGTTTGTAGCTTTGTTTGGACGTGATACTTTAGTTTACATCAGTGATTCTCTGGGGACACCTAGTGATTTTCCAAAGTACACTTTTATGCTGTTTAGCCAGAGAAAAGAACATTTCATGCATCACATATCTCTTACAGGATAGACAAAATACTTTGGCATACAATCTATCATTACCTAAGATAATGCTTACAGGAAAAAGTGGATGGCAGCTTAGAATGCCCATAGTTCATTTGTGACTTGGTTTAAGTGGTTTGTGGATTAATAACTTTGGGAACAACGATCATTATACATTAACAAAAGATGAAGATAGCTTTTAGAAAGCTAAAAATATTTGTTAAATAAACTTTTGTTGTTGGATTTTGAAAGGTTTTTTTTGAATATTTATTTGAACAAATCAAATATAATGTAAGTTTTAATGTAGGTTTTAATAAGTCTAGACCTGATGAGAGAAAAATATGTAATTTTATCTATTTGTTTCAAAGTACAATAGAGTCTCTATAGTCTCACTTGCATCTGATATGTCTAATAATATAATACTCCACAGGATGGTGCACATGAAATTTTCATGCTACCACTTGCCAATGTATGCAACAGAGTGAGACTGATGTATTGTGTGTATACTATCAGTTGCTAATTGTTTGTTTCATGTGTGGTTGGCAAAACAGTCATAATCATGGTCACAGATTAATTAATCATATTAATCAAGTGTTGTTACTACTGTACAATATGCACATGCATACAAAACCCAGCAATCTGACACTTGGCAGTCCAATACTTGTTGGATTACAGAGAATCTACTCTGTTTATAATCTACTTTTCTGCTATAAATACTAAAACTTATTCAACTATCTGAAATTAAACACACATTACATAAAAAAATATAATCACTACTTACTTAAATTTCTTAAACCAAGCTTTTCGTCATCAAAACTTGAGACTTGTATAACAATGACAGATCAAATATGCTAATAGTTTTAACATTCTGAAACAAATTAATAGGTCCTCATTAAAATATGCTTCACAACTTAATTGTATACATACATAATATATGCATTCGATAAAAATAAGCAAGTAAATGACATAGTAACATCATCAAATTACACACACAGACCAACAAAATATGCAGGGTTTCCTATACAGCCACAAAGCTGGATGTATGCATTATGCTCTGACCTTTCTGTATAGGCTACTCGGTCGTCAATTAGCTACACAGAAAGGTCAGTTGTCACAAATGTATTCTAGAACTTTGAAATAGAAAAATTGGTGATTCCTATTTCGAAAGACTGCATCTTTAATTTTTAATGTTTTAAACTTAATTACCATCAAGCATTATTTTACAAGTAAGATTTTAGTGTTTATCATGATACATAGAAGACAATAACAAATATTGCTGGCTCATGTCTCTATCATTTCTATACTTCTTAAAAATAAACATTTTGCTTGATCATACAGAATAACAGTCAAAGATAAATACAGTGATACCTCGGTTTTCATCGATAATCCATTCAAAAGAATCAGCGAAATCTGAAACTGATGAAAACCAAGGCAATTATTTCCATATGAATCAATGTAAATCCAATTAGTTTGTTCTAGACACTCCAAAATACATACCAAAAACACATTTTATAGAGAATAAATATAGTGTTTAATACTAAAAACAATAAATAATTGATATAAAAGTGGCCGATTTCAGCAATCTTAATGTCACTCTTGTATTTTTCAATGATTTCCTTCATCAACTCGATCGTGTTCCTAACCTTCTTTGAAGGGCTGATGGCTTTGGAAACTTTCTTTGTCCTATGAGGGAGCAAAAAGGAAAGGAAAGCAATGGAATTGTTTGGCTAGAGGCACGGGGTAATAATGCTCACACAATGAAAAACAATGCCACACTGAGCAGGAAAATGCATGCGTCGCCCTTTGTTTTCGCAAAATTAGCAGCAAGGTTATGCGGGAATGGTGACAAAATCCGAGACAAATTTTTCGCAGGAAAAAAATCAACAAAAACCGAAACCGGCGATAACTGATGTCAATGAAAACCAAGGTATTACTGTATAATAAATTAATTAATCAACCAAAAAAACATATTTCTATCTTTAGTTTTGCCAGAGAATAAATTTAGCATCAAATATTTTTTGCCTAATTTAGGCCATCTTAAATATTTAACAGACTGATACTGCACAAATGGGATATGTTTTTATTTGGTAACAGCATGCATTTGATAACAATATATAGAATTCTTTTCATTATATATCAGATTATTTGTGGACTACTAGAAAGAATTCTATATTTAGCAATATAAGTTGTATTTTTATCACTGTAGACAAGAATTAAGTTTAAATTATAATAGAAAATTAATTCCAGAAAATTATTAGAAGAGAAGGGTTTAATGATTATGAAGCATTTATTTATATTTGTTATGGACATATAAAAACAATGCAGAATATTGAAGGTATGTGGAAAGATGCATTGAAGTTAGATGTGAGTGAGGAAAACGCTTAGTGAAATTAGCAGATATTGTGAGTTATAATAGACTATGAGCACCACACATTTGATATTTGACAAATGTTGAGCAAACATTTGGGCAATAGCAAGTAGTTTAAAGGATGTATTCGTGTCTTCGCTCAACAAATACTCAGTATTTGTCGTTTGCCACTCCTTGCTGTATATTGTGTCAAATCAAAGAGGATGAATCTCTCAAATTTGTACTTATCATAACAAACAAACATTCAGCAAATGATCATGTACATGTACAGTACAGTACATGTGCTTGCCATATGACAAACACTTTGGCATTCTGCAAAATTCCAAATGTGTGCAGCCTATAGAGAATATTAAATATAAGTTAAAGAATAGCAATACTATAAAAAAAAAAAAGTTTAAAATAGTAATTTCATTCATTTAGTTACTATTTGGGCCACAATTTGAAAAAAGTTATAGACCTATAAATTCCCACTGTGTTAAGGAATGACAGACAGACTGTTGTCTGTCTGTCATTCCTTAATCTCTTGAACGGAGTTAGAAAGATGAAAATCGAGAGCAGATATGGAAAGCTTAGGGGTAGGAGGCCCCAATTAACTATATACAAACTTCCGGTCTGTGCCAAAAGTCGTGTTATTTCAATTCAATAGTTCTCCTAAAACGAGTTATATAGATGACTGGCACAACTCTACTGTTAAAGGGAAAGTAATGTAGAGGAGCAAGACATTACTAATTTGAGGTGGAGAGAATATATTTTAAATTAAATAGATTAAAAATTGCAGTCTGCATTGTGATAATGTCACAATAAATAATTGCTCATTTAAGTTTTTGTTTTACTTCAACAAACATTTCCACCAATTGTTAAAGACGGAAAAATTAACTACTGGCTGACAAATTGAAATAAACTGTCGTGAACAACTAACACAATTTGTTTACATTTGACTAAAGCTTCTTGGAATTTGAACATTTTCGCAACCGACTATGCAAGATTCCAAATTTAATTTCGTATGTCTCAGAAAATAAACAACGTAGTTAAATTAAGAGTAATCCAAAAATATTCTTTCATTCTTAAACATTTGAGTTTGTGCCAACTTAAATTAAAAAGACACACATTCATTCAGTTAATGTATTTAAAACAGTTGTCTTCTGAAGATGAATCGACTGCATCTCCAACTTCTACAAAAAAGAAAATTTTGGCTTCATTTTATACTCAATTGAAAAAAATGATTTTATAATATAACAAAAGCTGAAAATGATGCCAAAAATAATTCACATCAGAATGAATCTTTTATAAAGAATGTTAAAAAAAAAAGGCTGTGTATAAATATGTTAATAAACATAGATCGAAAACTCAGTCATTTCTGTGATATTAACAACTTTGTGATTAGTATCGTGATTGACTTAATGGTTTCTGTGTGTCACTTCCAATGTGAAGAGAGGATAATATTTAAAGATATTCCGCATGTCTTTACTTCATTTTAGAGATAAAAAAACTCTCAAAAATTGTCTCTGAAGCTCACTAAAGTCCACTGAAACTGAAGCTCAACCCCTTCCCTTCCAGTGTGGACGTCATTTATGGACAGACCCTAACAAGAAAAATAATTAAATCTAACAGAAAAAATGGACCTAAGCTGATATAAATTACAATCAAACTGATTTTGTGTCGTCATTCTCTGCAATTAGCATTAAACTGAAGTGCCACGAACAATAAGAATTATATATAGTGAGATCTACATTATGAACAAGATTTAAAAGTCACTTGAACTAATGATCATAATGTCATTTGCAATGCAATATTGTACATTCTCAGATATTGAAGGATTCTCTAATATTTTTATGGAATAGATCTGTTCTCAAAAGTAACATTGGTACTTTTTGAAGATGGTACTAATTTTAAGCTGCTATACTGAAGTTTAAATAGATATATTATAAAAATGAATTTACAAAGTGATGCTATGCAATCGTTTATTCAATTGCTCACGATCTGATAGAAAAGGCCTTGCGATAGTCGACAAACATCTGTGTGTATGTACACACAGATGTTCCTTAACTTACTGTGTTTCGACATATATTTTGCACGTACGATGGCGATGCAAGTGAAACGAAAGAGTAAAAACTGTTAGAATTTGAATTCAAGCAGCTCGCACTTTGTAGTATCCTCAGTCCTGGAAGTGTGCTATATATTCTTTTTCTTTTTTTTCTGTACAATTTACAATGCAGTATACAATGTTACATACTATATAACCTTGCATATAGCCTGTTTTGTTTTATTTACAGTATTCGTTTTCAACTTACGATGTGTTTTTTGGAACATAACCCCATCGTAAGTCAGGGAGAGACTGTATACATAATAATATTAATTATATAGTCTAATTACTGTTTTATTTTATGAAATTTTGAAATCACATGATCTTACAGTATAAGTTTTGATAATAAATAAATTTTATCTATACTATGGGGGAAACCTATAGATCAACTGTTAATTCGAGAAGATTTAAAATACATTAACTGATATTTAAAGGTTATCTTCTTATCATATCATATATAAATTTTACTAATGAATAAAAAGTTATTTGTGTAACGCTCTTCAAGTGAATTTCTTTAGAAAATAATATTTTTTTAATTGTAGTTTGTGTATTCAGTACATTTAAGTTTTCATTACGAAGACAAATACAGGCACCTATCAGGATTTTCAGGTTATACTTCAGCCAGTAAATAATTAAATAAAATTCAGCCTAAACATAGGGTGCAATCTTGTATTAAATAACTGCCTACCTTTAGGCTAAATTTCTTACTAGCCAAGGTATACACAACATAAAAAATTACCAGCATGCTATAAAGTGATTGTTATATTGGCAACTACAGAGTATCCGAAAACATACTGTGCAGCGAGAAATTTTTTAATGGCAAAGTTATACATGTGACCTGAAAGTTGTAAGGTATTGCGTACGGTCAACTCATACCAAATGAACAACTTACAGATCTCTTATACAAGACCATACGTATAACTTTAATGTCGTAACAAAATTCTACTTCAGAGTAACTTTCTAGACTGTGTATTTATACATTGCTCCCGCTATGTATTTAAATTCGACCACCGGAGCCCAGAGATAGGGGGCATTAACAAAACAATTCTCTGCATTTTAAGTATAAAAATACTACTACTTTCGGGAAATCATCAGTATAAAGAAAAACAATTTCAGACCAACTTCAGCTAACAGCATCTTTCAAAATGAATACACACAATATTCCTGAACCAAATCAAATGGTTGTGAGCCAAAATTGGTCCAAATAAAGATCTAAAAACATTTCTTGTTTACTTAAACCATTGGTTTCCTTACAGCAGCTACATTTTCTTCTTGAAACTTATAAAATGATACCAAGAATATCCTGATAATCCTCAAATTTAATGTATTTCACATGTGCTATTTTGTCTAACAAATTTTTGTAATGTTCAGATATAATAAAATCCTGAGTAAATCGCAACCGTACTGGAAATAAATTTAAATTATATCACTAAATTGAAAGACTCATATTTGTAATTTAGTATATTTATGCATTGCTGTATTATGTCAAGCTTTTACAGTATATGTTTTCTTATTAAAGACAAATTTTTGTCTTAATAGTTTTTAAATTTTTTCACATTGTGTGTCTGTATCACCCGACTGTTTTTATTTGCTCTGTTAGCTAATAAAACTGTTTCTGTTGTTGGATATTGATCTATCAGTCATACTTGCCCGAAAATCACAATAAAAAAACGTATTTTTGATACATTTATCGAGGAAATGGAGCAAAAAAAAACTAAAAATATTACTCTGTATTTCTATTTTTTCCTTATGGAATCATCTCCCTTTGACTTGTACAAAGTGTTATAAAATATAAGACATAATTAGTTTATTAACTAATCATCTTTCATAATTGATTTATTTTCATTGTTAATCTTTTATTGAATTTATAATAAGAGTTAAATTACTTTTAATGTTTTTTTCTTATAAAAGAATTGGAATGAATGGATAAATTTCTGAATTATAAATAATTTATATCAGGAAAATATTCTAAATATTTTCAGAATCATTATCAGGTATTATAAATTGTTCAGGAAAAGAGAATGAATTCATTAGTAGTAGGAAAATATAAATCAAACGATTAATATTCCCTACGTGACTTAAGACACATCCAAAAATATTTAGACACCTTTATATTCTTCAAATAAAACTCTAAATGGCAAGAAAGTGATGGTCTGCCAGCCAAAAACGATAAAAACACTAGCATGCAATTCTGAAAGACCTGGGTTTGAGTTCAGGTAGGCTCGAAATTTTCACGAGTGGGTTGACCCAGATTTGTCTGACCCTATCCCTTATCGTCTAGTTACGTCTCTTATGGGCTTCTTACTGTTTGCAGGCAGAAGAGAGCAAGTATGGGACTGAGGAATAGAGCAGGGCCCATTAGCCCTTTAGTGGACTTCTTTTGCCTTTCTTTTTTTTGAACAAATGAAATATGTAGAATGTTTTCTTTATTAATAAAAATAACATTAATTTGTAGGGTATAACTAAGAAACCCTAAGTTTCCTTGGCCACAGGGAAAAATCCCCAGCTCCCCTTTTGACAGCCCTGTTTACAGATGGTAGTAGTGATAGTTGTTGTAGTAAAAAATTAATTAATTAATGATAAAATATATAAAAAAATTTAATTTTAGATTTTATTCTTCTTTGAGTATAAGACTGTAGTTGAAGCTCCAGTACATTAAATAATGTACTAGAGTTACAACTAGTACATTATGAATGTGATAAAATATTGTAAAAGTTGAAGGTTTAAAGTTTCACTCCAAATAGATCTTTTCTTTCAGAAATTTATAAATAATTAATTCAAAATTAATTTCTAATTATTAATCTAGATATAAGACAACACAGTTGATTACCTTTAAGCCAAATTCCAATAATTAATTAATTAGCATAAATCTAGCTGAAAACAATTTGATCTTTAGTTATGTTCATTATCATCAACACACACAATTTATTACATTAATTAGTTTTTTCCTCTCTGATATAAATATCTTTTTAAGTACAGTAATAATTTTTGATGTTCTTATAAATAAATTATTTGTCTTCTAATTTAATCTCAAACAAGAGTTAAAGAAGATACACAGATTACAAAGTTATTCTATATTGTTTGCTTACATTCAGGGCCAGATTAAGACTTTTAGATGTTTCCTTAATCTAAAGTTCCAGATTTTTAGGCTACATTTAAGCTACTTTTTATAATTAATTAGCTCAGTGATTCTCAACCACTGTGCCGTGGCATTTTAGTGTGCCGCGAGATTTTTGAAGTGTGCCGCTACTGCGAATACCCATACGTAAACGACGTCGGACAAGTAATTCAATCGGTTCTACCTTCCTAGGGCGCGAAAAGAAGATCCAGACTTTAAAATCTGGTTCACAATATGAGATTAGCATTATCATTTTTACACCCAAATATAAATAAAGTTATCAAAAAACACCAAGCTCAAATTTCACATTAGATGTAATTTGTAATTTATCATTAAATAAACATTTCGTTTGCTTCGTAATGCAATCTCATTTTATATTTCATTGAAATTTATTATCGTATGCTATTTTTACAAAATATAAGTTTATTTTATTGTTATTGTGCCGCCAAATTTTTAAACTATTAAAAGTGTACCGTGACGGAAAAAAAAAGGTTGAAAATCACCGAATTAACTCGTATAATTTTACCTAAAAGAATGTGTTTATTCGCCAACCTGTTTTACAATTAGTAATTTCAAAGTTAATTTCCAATTTACAGTCTTAATACAAGACAGTGGCATACCTGTCTACTTTTAAGCCAAATTTCATAATTTAAAAATTAACATAGATTTAGACCAAAACATCCAGCTATTAAGTATGATCGATTAATCAAAGCTTCACTTATTGGGCTGCAAGACCTATACATTCCCACTATCATCTGTCTGTCGATCTCAAAAAGAGTTAGAGGGATGAAAATTGAGACCAGATAAAACAAATTTAGGAGCCAGAGGCACCAATTAACTACATAAAAACTTCTGGCCTGGATCAGAAGTCACACGACTTTTTAAATTAAAATTATTATTAAAAATTGCAGCTTGGCATTGCGACAACGTCACAATCGTGTACGTTTGATTTTTGTTTATATTTGGCAACCCAAAATAAATGAAAACAAAGTAGTCTCAACTAAAATATCTTAAGTTGCAAGCAATTTTGTATTTTTACTAATTGAAAGTTCTTTAAATTTATAAGATATGATTTTATTTTAAACTATCAGCATGTTGAGAGCAATAGACAATATATGAATTTGGTTGATTACTAAAAATTGAATTATTATAAAGATACTTAAAAGATGGAATAAAAATTAATCATCTTTTCTTTTTTTCATCATATAGACATTCCAAATTCATTATTAACTATTAACATGACTTAACTCAGAGTACTGAACTAACTTCCAAATGCCAATACAATACAATTATGATTTCGGTAAGAGTTGTATTCTTGGAATATTATGTAAATTAATATTCACAGATCATCATAGATTCTTACAGATCAATTATTTTTATAGAAATACATTTAAATCTAAAGAATACGGCAAGGAAAATTTGTATATAATTTTACTTGGAGTTCAAATAAAAAGGTATTCAAACACCTAGTGTGGCAATTGTACAGTGTCTGTCTACTGAGAATTTATATATGTTATACGAGAAAATTTTTCCTTATAAAAATTCAACTGAATATTATCTGTACGTTGTACCAGTGGTTAAAAAAAGTGAATAACCTGTAAATATTGCTTCCTATGATTTGATTATTTGGATTTCATAAACAATTTTTTATGCTATGAATGTATAAACACACACAACAAAACTAGGTGGATCACAACTACAGTGTAATTAAATTCTATCACTTGACAGTTGTCATTTTTCTTACCTTTGAAAAATGTAACTAATGCTATTTTAAATTAATTACTTTAAATTTATAAAATAAAGTTACCGAGCAAAAATAGTGTAATTTAATGACAGAAAATCTCGTGTAATGAGTTAAAATCTCATTAAAGAGAATACATCTACTTGGAATTCATATTCACAAAATGTATTTAGACTTTCCAAAAAAATTAATGATGATATTCTTTGACTCCTAAGTATAAACAAAGAGAATTAATGGGTAGATGTGCTTTGACAATTGCTTAACAAGCCATTGGCAGTAAGGTAAGAACAGTAGAATTGGTGAGATAAATTTTAATAAAAAAAATAGTACAACTGTACAGTAGACCCAGGCAAGCTCAACGGATAAGGCAATGAAGCAACTATCACAAGTGAAAAAAATGAGCAATTGAAAATGTCCAAAAGGAGAAAAATTAAAAAATAATAAGCCAAATATAATGAAGTCTCTTAAAATATACTTTGAAGTTGTTAATGAATAGTTCATACAAGAGTATCAGCACTATATTGGCAGCTGTTCTGAAAGAAGAGAAAACAAATCAGTTTTGTCTCAAGTACAAATTACTATTGAGCCAGAAATAAATAGAGCATCATGACATCATAGTATTGTGTGTTGATAGCTGTCAGATTAGATTCTGCAGAGTGATTCTACAGAGCTGTGCCAAACAGTTTTGGCATCCAATACAAACCTCATACCTGACACTCCTAATTCATGATTAATTAAACAAATTATTCTATGGATTCATTTTGGCATCCTGTAAATCGGTACCTGGGGCAGCATATGCCTACTTTTGTCCCCCCTTGTTACGTCACTGCTTGTAACAAAGTACAAAATTGCCTTGTAGAATTTATCACATAGGAACACTTTGATGAATAATATAAACCAGGTGTCGCAAACTCAAAGCAAAGGGCAAGTTAAATAGATGTATATCAAATACAGACCATATTCAATATTATTCGGTAAGCTAAAACATACCATAATTTAAAAAAAAAAAAAGCTCTAACAAATGTCCTTTTGTTACCAGGCCTTTACGATGTTTGAATTTTTCTGTTTTAGTCTCCACGATACATTAGAAACATTGATCTTTAGAAAAGAAATTGTCAAGGCTGTGGGCCGGATATGAAGCCTTAATGGGTAACATCCAGCTCGCAGATTGCCAGTTTGCAACCCCTAATATAGACTATTTTGTATAACAAATACATTTTGGGCTAATTGCTCCTCTTCATCCTTATTGTACAATTTGATAAAACTACAGAATAATTGAACTTCCTTATTGTAATTATCAAATTGCACAATAAAGACCGAAAAGGGACAACTAGTCCAAAATGCATTTCTCTCGTACAAAAATTAAGTGTATATTATCCATCAAAAGTGTTCCCTTGCGATAAGTTCTACATGGCAATTTTATGCTTAATACCAAAGAATATATTTATCATATTTGACAAGAGTACAGTAATACTGTGGTTTTCGTTGACTTCGGTTATCATAGATTTTTTCCATGAAAAATTTGTCTTGGTTTTCATTGGTTGCTTCGGATTTTGTCAGCATGCTCATGGGATTTCACTGCTAATTTTGCAAAAACAAAGGGTGACCCATACATTTTCCTGCTAGGTGTGGCATTGTTTCTTGTTGTGTGAGCATTACACACGTCTAGCCAAATAATTCCATTGCTTTCCTTTCCTTTTAGCCCCATCATGAGACCAAAGAAAGTTTCCAGAGCCAGCAGCCCTTCAAAGAAGAAGGCCAGGAACATGATTGAATTAAAAGAAATCATTGAAAAAAAAAAGAGCAGCATTAAAACTAGCATAATTGGCTGCATGCACAAGAAGTCACCATCCACGATAAGTTCTATTGTGGCAAAAAAAAAAGCAATAAAGGAGGCTAATGTAGCAAAAGACATGAATGTGCTAACAAAACAGAGATTGCAAACAATTGAAGATGTCAAACAGTTATTATTAATTTGGATCAATCAAAAACAGTTAGATGGCAATTCTGTTTTTGAGGACATTATATTAGTCTTTTATATTCATTTTATATTAATTACTTATTGTTTTTAGTATTAAACTCTATATTTATTCTCTATAAAATGTGTTTTTTGGTACTATTTTGGAGTGTCTAGAACAAATTAATTGGATTTACATTGATTCATATGGAAATAATTGCCTCGGTTTTTGTCAGTTTTGGATTTTGCCAATTGTTTTCGGACAGATTATCGACAAAAACCAAAGTATCACTGTATATTAATATCATTATATCTCTACCTGCATTACTATAATCAATTAATAAACTCTAAATACCTTTAAAATGCAGTCTATTTTAAAAAACTTCTCAAACGTTTTCGGTCAGATTAACAGACCAGTATATTAATATCATTATCATTTACCAGTGTTTTTTACTAAAATCTTTAGAAATGTCTTACGCAAGCAACACAGTCTCTTCGAAACTTACACTTCGGTCACTATCCGCAGACAATCGACACGCGCAATCACAGTTCGGCTTGCAAGTGCGTATTTATAAGCTAAACCATGAATTTAAACTAAATTGTAAATGTAAATATGCATCATCCTCACCACATAGAAATGTACGCTTTATCACCACGTTTAATGTGTGCTTTATCAAGTACTTTAATGTGCTTTATCATCATGTAGAAAGTACTTTAATGCGCTTTATCATCACATAGAATGTATAATGTGCTTTATCATCATGTAGAAAGTACTTTAATGCATGCTTTATCATCACGTAGAATGTATAATGTACTTTATCATCATGTAGAAAGTACTTTAATGCGTGCTCTATCATCACGTAGAATGTATAATGTACTTTATCATCATGTAGAAAGTACTTTAATGCGTGCTCTATCATCATCATCATCATCCTGTAGAATGTACTTTATACATTCTACATGATGGTAAAGCACGCATTAATGTGCTTTATCATCCTGTAGAAAATACTTCGATGTGTGCTTTATCATCATCATCATCATAACACAATACTGATTAAATGAAACTATTGAGGTCATTCATAACACACAGATAACACAACTAACAAATAATTATCATTAAATATTCTACTTTACAACTGAATTATTAAATTAATAAGCTTCAAAACAGCTCCTTTACATATAAAATTACTAATTTATTACGTATTAAATCATTTATTTATCAACAATTACGACTTGAGGGGGGGGCGAGCAACATCTGACTTATGATTCATATTTAATGACGTATTAGCATTATAATCTACGTTAGAAATAAAAAATAGACATTTTAGAACATAAACTGTAATAAAAACTTACTATTAATGAAGGTTTTACTGAATTTTAAATAGAAAAATAAATATTTTCCGGGTTTTATATTATATTCGATCAAAATAATGGATGAAGACATTCACTAACTACAGATGTCATGTTTATTTCCGTTGCTAAGAGATTAACAAACGCCACCTGACGGGTGTAATTGGCAATACGGATTTTTTATTTAAAAAAAAAAATTTCATTTTTTATTTTTGAGTAATTTTATCGTTATGGAAAAATTATGGTTTTTAGATAAGAAATTATTATTTCCATTTTTTTTTAAATTAATAAATATTTTTAATTTTTAAACTATTTTCGCTCTTTTTAAATTTCAAACTCTGTTCAGTGTCGCTTGTTTTGCTGTTCGCCGCCGCCTTGCGGGCACAAAGACGATGTGGGCACTTTTTTTTCTATACCCATAATGGATTCGGCAGGCTTACAATGAAGGCGGCAGAGTGGTGAGGAATGGAGACATATTCTGGACGGATTGCCCTTGAAAATTTTTTTGGAATTTTTCGGGTCTTCCAGAGCGGTAGGCTGACGCCTTAACCGCTTTGGCATCATGGAACGCCTTTGCCCGTCGCGAGTTCCATGGTAGAAACCAGACGGAAAACGATGAGATCAAATGCGTACGGAGAATAATTCACTTTTAAAAATTCATTAGATTACCCGAACTGGATTCCGGATCCTCCAGAGCGACAAATTGAAGCATTTATAATACTATGGAGTGGATAAAATCATCGAACAGTGGTACAGTCGACCCCCCCCGATAACACTGTTGATAATTCCGTTTTATATGAATTCCATGTTGTACGAGTCACTTAGATTTTACAAATACGTGAGCCGTTCACAGCCCGGCACGTATTTGTAAAATCTAAGTGACTCGTACAACATGGAATTCATATAAAACGGA
>NW_019385972.1:49811-69300 GCF_000671375.1 Centruroides sculpturatus | reverse complement strand
CCCCCTATAACACTGTTGATAATTCCGTTTTATATGAATTCCATGTTGTACGAGTCACTTAGATTTTACAAATACGTATGCCGGGCTGTGAACAGCTCACGTATTTATAAAATCTAAGTGACTCGTACAACATGGAATTTATATAAGGCTGTTGATTATTCCGTTTTATATGAATTCCATGTTGTAAGAGTCACTTAGATTTTACAAATTCGCGAGCCGTTCACAGCCGGGCACACGTATTTGTAAAATCTAAGTGACTCATACAACATGGAATTCATATAACACGGAATTATCAACAGTGTTATAGGGGGTCAACTTGTATAATTATTGATATGGCATATCTAAAACTGAATACACATCATAAGATTATTTATCATAATAAATATATTTAAATTTATGATGATAGTTTATCTTCCTGACACTTTTATCAGCAATTTTATGAGGAAAAATATAACTTATAAAATTAAAATTGATAACATTTAAGCTCGTTAAACAATTTTATTTTTGATTCCTTATATTTTAAGTTTAATGCCTGGTAACATAAATAAAAAATAGGGAGGAAAAAATAAACTTTTGCTAATACTTCCCAATCTGATATCACCTCTAATGTTTTTTCTACGGTGTGTGTGGTTCGCGAACTACAGGTTGGAAATCGAAACATGAATTTCAATCTACAGCTTTTAGATTACGATACTTTTTTATATTTTAAATTCTATTATCATTTTTTTAGGTCCGTATATCGAACGCTTGATTCTATGAGGCCCTATAGTATAGGCCCTACATTACAGGACCTCATGCTCTGAGTTTAGAATTTCAAGCTTTTTAATTCACAATAGAGGGAAGGGCCTCTTAGATGTTATTTACAGCTTTCAGTTGATGCAATCTTTTCATAATTAAGGCCTTTTTTCGTAAATTTAACAACAATTAAAAAAAATTCATTTAAAATTAAATTATTAATTATTTTCTATCCTTGCAACTCAATTATCATAATCCATAGACAAGGTCAAATTTGCATATAAGCCAAACAAGTTTCAGTTTAGGGCCTCGGGCATTTAAACTTATTATTACATTTAGTGAAGGGAAAGGGCCTCTTAGCAATTACATCTTAGGAGCCGACGAGAGAGAGGGGGAAAAGAGACTTTTGTAATCCTTGGGGCCTGGGCTAGAACTTTGTATAATAATGAAAAGGCCTTAATATATCTTTAATTATAAAATCTATAAAAATAAATGTATGTAATTTCAATTGCGTAAGAAACGTAAGCATCAAGTCAGAAGAGATAGCTGGGACGGGAGGCCTTACCTTCCAGTAGGGCCTCCCGTCGAGAGGGAAGCTTGTGATTTTTCTCTGGGCCCTAAACTATGGCATACGATCGGTCCTACATTATCGTTCGAGTACTTATTAATACATATTAATTTTTTTGAGCATGGAGAGAGGCCCTTTGTGTCCTAAGCTGCGCCCTATTTAACTGGATTTAAACAAATGGCCTTAAACTATGACATACAAGAGGCCTTACATTTTCGCTTGCGTGCTTACTAATACTATAAAACCTCGCATTGTAAGGAATATTTTTTTCCGTTTAGGCAGGTTCCCGCTTTATTCAGTTTCCATTTAGGCAGGTTTTACATATTAATTCTTTTCTTTTGAAGATAGACCGAGGCCCTAAGCTGTAACCTATTCAACTATCCCATGACTGAATTTAAACACGTGGCCTTTAAACTATAATTGTACAAGAGGCCTTACGTTAGCGCTCGAGTGTACTTACGAATACATACTAATTCATTTATTTTGAGGATGAAGCGAGGCCCTTCGCGGTACGAGGCCCTAAGCTGTAGCCTATTCAGCAGCTAGCCCAGAACAGGATTTAAACGGGCCAACACTCCATAGTTTAGGGGGTCACTTTTTCGAGGATGAAGCGAGGCCCTTTGAGGCAGAAGGCCCCAAGACGTAGCTTACTTAGCTCGTTCTCTAATCCGTCCATTCCCTTGTCGCCCAGGTCGAATTTTCTGCCAATTAAATGCAATTTAACAATACAAAACAGTATTTTATTCCCCCCTTTTTTACGATGGAACACAAGAAAATACAATAAAAAAATCAAATTGATAAGACAATTTCCTGATAACATTAGTTCTGATTGATTGTTTTCTAGTGACAAAAGCTAACTTTTGGTCTTTTGATATCTGTAAACAAGGAAACTTTTATATAATAGCCCTTTGTTACTTTATCAGTCAGACAATTCTCTCCATCATTTTTAAGCTTCAAGGTCCACAGACAACCAACCACTCGGGGCATTTTATAAAACCTTCTGCTCTTCAACTTTCAATTCTTCGACTGCAGATAACAGGCATAAAAATAAAAAGAGAGCGAGACAGAGAGAGAGAAAAAATATACTCGATTATGTCTATAATAGAAATACAAATTACCTTCCGCCCGTACGTATTTGTTTTCGATCCCCTCCCTAAAATAATTGCTTACATTACGAGTCTTCGTATTGGCTATATTAAACGGGCCTTATCTCACAAACCAATTGTTCGATTTTCGTGAAAATTTCTGGAAATGTTCCCACCTAACACGCAAACTGCCCTGCAAAATTTCAGAAATTTTCGGCAAAAGGCATGGGAGTTATTAACCTTCGAAATTGGTAAACGAAATCGTGCTCCTCGCATATACAGAAAAAAAACCCTCAACTTTTTTGAATTTTTCGACGTTCCGAGGCCCCACGGATCCAAAAATTAAAAATCTTTGGGGTCGTTTTTACTGGGAAAGTAAAAATATAAGCAATTTTTTAGGTGTAAAATTCTAAATATGTGATGAAAAGCCTGATTAGATCCTAGTTGCCAAAGCACGCGAAGGTAGAGATTAGTGGGGCCGTATCTCCCGAACCAATAGTCCAATTTTCGTGAAAATTTCAGGAAAAATTCTTCCCTAACACGCAAACCTCCACGCAAAAATCCAGAAGTTTTTGACAAAAGGCACGAGATTTATTAAGCTTCAAAATGCACCTCCTAACACACGCTAACATCCATACTTAGAGATGAGAAAAAACACTAAATTTATTTATGCATTTCTTGCCGTTTCGAGGTTCCCCGAATGCATAAATTTAAAGGGAGGGTTGAAAAATATAATAATAAAAATTTAAGTGTTGAAAGCTCTTATTAGACTCTTGCATTTTTGCTAAAGCAGATGAAACTAGAGATTGGAACTACGTGACAGTAATTTACAGTCGACTAGCGAGTAAAGTAGACTGCACTAAAAGCGTGATGGATGCCATCTGTTTCGAGCTCACTCCTTCCTCTAACATGATAGAAAACATGCACATTCGCTTCTACAATTAATGTTCCTCAATCACGTAAAGTATGATTACTACACCACCGATATCGATTACAGTAATATTTTGCAGGAAAGTACAATTTCAAACACGTATAATGCAGTATTTTTTTAGTAATTATACAAGTAATTCTTTAAGGAAGATGGCTTACGAGGGAGTGTATTTTTTACAGTCTAAAGTGTATATTTTTTACAGAAAAATATACACTTTAGACTTGTAAAAAATACGCTTATTTACAAACATTTTTAATAATTATACAAGCAATTATCTATGAGGGGGTGCGAATTTTTTTACTCTATACAAGCAATTCTCTGTGAGGGTGCGAATTTTTCACCCTACAGACAAGCAATTCTTTAGGTAGCCGCGCGAATTTTTAACCCAAAAAAAAAAAAAGCGGTTTTAGGGTGCGAATTTTAGCCCACAAACAAGCATTGTTTAGTGCGAATTTTAGCCCACAAACAAGCAGTTTTTAGGCGCAAATTTTTAACTCACAAACAAGCAGGTTTTAGGGTGCGAATTTAACACAAGCAAAGCAATTTCAGGTGCGAATTTTAACCCACAAACAAGCAGTTTTTAAGTGCGAATTTTAGCCCACAAACAAGCAGTTTATAGGCGCGAATTTTTAACGTAAACAAGCAGGGTTTAGGGTGCGAATTTTTAACCCACAAACAAGCAGGGTTTAGGGTGCGAATTTTTAACCCACAAACAAGCAGGGTTTAGGGCGCGAATTTTTAACCCGCAAAACAGTTTTTAGGGTGCGAATTTTTTACTCTACAAGCAAGCAATCCTCCAGGAAGTGCTAATTTTTCACTTTATAGACAAGCAATTTTCTAGGAAGGGTGCGAATTTTCCACTCACAACCGAGCGATTTAGGAGGGTGCGAATTTTTTTACACTACAAACAAGCAATTCTCTAGGGAGGTTGCGAATTTTCCACTCAAACAATCTATTTTTCTAGGAGGGTGCGAATTTCTCACTCTTTACAACCAAGTTTTATTGCCATTACCGAGTAATTAAGAACAGAAATATACGCTTAAAACTCACCAATAACAGATAGGAGGAGAGTAGAATGTCTTCTGGTTAATCTTCACGATAATTAATTGAGAAGAGCGACAGGCAAACAGATTTAAGAGCGGCAATAATACATCCTCTTCGCTCATTCAAACAAGCATCAAAAGCCATAACGAATCAAACACACCCCGTTAAATCCCTGAGATAAATAGGAAACAAATCGAATTAAAAATATCAACAATTTCCGAAGAGTTAATACACCCAGAATGATGAAGGGGAGGATGAAGAAGGAGAAGAAGAAGAAGGAGATGAAGAGAGGAAGTTTTGATTGATCCTCCCTCACTACAGCAAATTACATTTTTTTTTTTCTTAAATAAAAAGGGGGTGTACAAGAAACAAGAAGGGTTTCGGGGATTCTGCAAGAGGTAAACGTTGGTGTTTTAATCAAGCTGGTATATATCAACAAGATGCATTTATCACGCCAGCGATTACTCATCTGTCACGTGACTGCAGCGAGCGTGTAACGAATCCTTGGAGGGGTGCCAGCACGCGGAGAGACTTGACAGTCGGTCGAGTGTGTCTCCACAGAAACAGATGTCGATGAAAGCAATTTAAGACATTATATAATTTGTTGAAGTGTTATAAATCTTTTCGTAGCAAACCATTTGAAAAATTGATGCGCCCTTCCTCGTGCCAAAGGTATTCAAAAAAAGAAAAAAAAACATCCACCTCCCCCCTCTCCCACCTTCAACCTCTTAAACACAAGCTTAAAAAAAAATACGTATACGTTCCCATTAATCGAAGGCCGTTATGGTAATAACGTGAGACGATTCGCGTGCTTTCTAAATAATTGAAACGTCATTTCCGTTCTGTTACGCGTGCGCATCTTAGTGAGGTCGAAAATACCGGAAATACTACTGTTTTTTTCGCTCCCCCCGTTCTTGTAATTACTTCGCGAGCTTCTCCCCCCCCCCCAATTTCTGCACCTTACCTTTCTTCTTTTATTTATTTATTTTTTATAATAATTATAACGTTTCTTTTAAAGTCAGACACACGAACGTGCTTTAAAATTTTATTTTATTATTATTATTTTTTTCAATCAATTTATTCTTGTTTCTTTGATTATGAATATATCAAGGCGATTAAGTTAATTAAGTAGTGTTTTTTTTTTTGTTTTTTTAAGCTTTTAATTTAAAATTTAGCTTTTAAAAACGAAGGATTAATGAATGAAGATATGAATACAATTTTTTTTATATTGTTTTTTTAACGTGAAAATAATACTTTTGTACTAGAGTTGAGTGAATTTATGTGTTTTTATACGCTTTGTGTGCATTTGTGTGTGCTTGTTTACGTGTTCTGTGCATTTGTGTGTGCTTGTTTATGTGTTTTGTGCATTTGTGTGTGTGCTCTTCTCGTTTATTTGTGTTTTCTGTATATTTGTGTGAGCGTTCTTCTTGTTTATTTGTATTTTCTGTGTATTTATTTGTGTGTTTTCTGCTTGTTTATTTGTATTTTTCTATGTATTTTGTGCTCTTTACATTCGTGTGAGTGTTCTGCTTGTTTATTCACGTCTTCTGTGTNTTGTGTTTTCTGTATATTTGTGTGAGCGTTCTTCTTGTTTATTTGTATTTTCTGTGTATTTATTTGTGTGTTTTCTGCTTGTTTATTTGTATTTTTCTATGTATTTTGTGCTCTTTACATTCGTGTGAGTGTTCTGCTTGTTTATTCACGTCTTCTGTGTATTTACTTGTGTGTTTTCTGCTTGTTTATTTGTATTTTTCTATGTATTTTGTGCTCTTTATACTTGTGTGAGTGTTCTACTTGTTTATTTGTGTGTTTATTGGATGTTCTCTCTACATTTGTGTGAGTGTTCTGCGTGTTTATCCACGTTGTGAGTGTGCATACTTTTTGTATACATCGTGTATATTTGTTTAATTTTTGTATTTATATACGAATTATATAGCCTATATTTGGAATTATATGTGCATTTATCTATATATATTGTATGCATATATGCAAGTATTATGTGTACTTATTTTTTTATTATATTTGCTATTCAGGATAATACATTCCTTCACGCGTATACCACTTATTCAGTGTGTACTCTAACCATTAATTAACATATAAACCGAATATTAAATTATAACAAAGCTAGACATAGAAGAAAAATATAAAAAAATCCACCAAAAATACACCTATAGTTTATTCCAAAGCTACCAGATGGAAGCACTTACACCTCCCCCTTCTATTATCACTAGTGTTATCGGCCTTGCAAACATTCGTTCTGCTTGTAAATATTTGCAGTTAGACGCGATCCCTTCAGCACGGAGAGACTAAACTTAGAAGGGATTTTTTTTTTATTATCTGTTACTTCCTTCCTCCCCATTCGTTCTGTAATAACGATTGAAGAAAGCCCTTCTCTAGCTCCAGGCTAAATTCCTTTAATTAAAAAAAAAGGGCACAGGATAATTTGTGAGAGAAAAGGTGTATTGAAGTAGAGGACCAGTCACTAGGTGTGTCGACGCATAGCCGAGTGACAGAGACAAATAGAGGGCTTATGTTGTCCTCCACAAATCTACGTTTGTAAAGATAAATGGAGGTAGTGCTTTGGTATCTAACAGCCAAATTTCCTTACCCTTAAGCCGAAATCTACCGTAACTTAGCTAAAGAAGAGGTGACGCATTTGGTGACAGTCGGCACACTCAATTATTTTCCTATTAGAGCCAAAAAAAAAACACTACTTTGACCTTAAACTTTCGAGTGTTTCCCCCCCTTTCTCCCTCTTTCCCCTCCCTCCCATCTGTACTTGTGTCGAGCGATTTAATTGGCTCGAACCATAAAACGTAATTAAGCAATTTTGACGCAAATTGCCCGAAAAATGGGATAAGAGGATCAATGCATCATTAATCACCATTTTGAATCAATCGATATTTTTCTGCCTTTGTTTAATCTGCTAACAAGATCTACACGTGACGTATTTTTTGAGGATTTTTTATTTATTTTTTTAAACAAAAAAATGGGCGCTGACACGCTCTTAATCCAATCAACGATTATTATAACAAGATTGGAGAAAAAGTAAAAATCTGTTTTAACTAAGATGGATGAAGTCGGATTCGTTTCTTCTGTTTTCTGTCAATTTTTTATGCCCTTTTTTCCCTCCCCTTTCTTTCATCAATCGAATAGTTTTTCTCGTCGTGCAGTTCGACAGAACCTTAAGAACTGAGTGGAGTGTAGTAGTACGTGTCTTCGATTGAAATGGATAAGTTAAAGGACTACTTTAGTAGATTATAAATCTCTTAATCAAATTTGTCGCCATTTTAATTCGAATTATGGAAAATTTATCGGCATCTAGAGTGTTGAACCAGTGGCTACAGCTTATATGAAGTATAAGGCAGTGGCTATAACTCATATGATGCATACAATAGAGATTGCAGCTTATACGAGGCGTACAACAGCTTATACGAGGCTTGCAACAGCTTATACGAGGCATACAACAGAGGCTACAACTTATACGAGGCATATAACAGAGACTACAGCATATACAAAGCATACAACAGAGGCTACAACTTATACGAGGCATACAGCAGTGGCTACAGCTTATATGATGCATACAATAGTGATTGCAGCTTATACGAGGCGTACAACAGCTTATACGAGGCATACAACAGAGGCTACATCTTATACGAGGCATACAACAGAGACTACAGCTTATATGAGACATACAACAGAGGCTACATCTTATACGAGGCATACAGCAGTGGCTACAGCTTATATGATACATAAAATAGAGATTGCAGCTTATACGAGGCATACAACAGCTTATACGAGGCATACAACAGAGGCTACATCTTATACAAGGCATACAACAGACTACGGCTTATATGATTCATACAATAGAGATTGCAGCTTATACGAGGCATACAACAGCTTATACGAGGCATACAACAAAAACTACAGCTTATACGAGGCACACAACAGTGATTTCAGCTAATATGAGGCATACAGTAAAAGTTACAGCTTGTATAAGATATACTGATATGAGGTTACTTCGTAGAACCTTAAGCTAAAAACGTTACTGTGAAGTAACCCCATACCTTGATGCCTCGAGTTAATTTATTATTATTTGATAAAGTAAAAAGGCCTCTTACGTGTTACAGTTTAGAGGCATAACAAGACATGAACTGCATCTAATTAGACTAAAACTCTGCATTTTTTGTCACAAGAGGGTCTCAACGCTCTTATATTTGCTAGAAGGGTCTTTTATACATTACAGCTTAGGGCCATAACAGTCTAAAGTCAGGCCCTAATAACCAGAATGAACTAATGAGATTAAACGAGACTACCGCAGCATCACAGACTTATCATTTGATGAGGAGGAAGGGCCTTTGATATGTTGCATTTAAGGCCACAAATAAAATCTAACAAGTAAATCAGGTTCTTTTTCACAACAAACTTTAGGGCCCTACGCTCTTAAATTTGCTACTCGATTGACAAGGAAGGGCCTCTTATATAATATTGCTTAAGACCACAACGAATTAGCCTAAATTCGGGTCTATTTATCACACGCATTACCATGTGTTGCATCCAGTGTATTTTTTTGGGGGGATGGCTACTTTTCTTGTGTCCCGATTTAAAAAAGTATTTGAATTTTTAAAAAATCTTCATAATTATTTAAAAATTTGAAATATTTTTCAAACATTTCATCAAAATTTTAATTGATTTCGCTTAAGGATTCGTGTCCATAACGTGACAAAAGAACCTCTTCCATTAGCAGAATATATTAAAAAAAAGAACATAACACTGAAGCAAAGCTTGGTATACTGAATAACTTTATTACTTATAAGCTTAATAAAATATTCAAGCACGAGCTATTGAATAATAAAGAAGCCACAGAGAATACAGACAAGAACCATTATTTGTGAATAACAGTCATTGATGTCCATTATCCAGTTCTTGTCAGCTTAGTGAACCCCCCTCTCACTCTTGCCGTTACTCCTGTGAAATCTGGCAAAAAAAAAGATCTATAATTACGATAATAATACGTATAACAGGAGAGGGGCCCGGTCTCTCAGGCCCCTTTACCTTTTTGTACGTAAATAAATTAAGAAAAAAAATCAAAGACATTCATTCATATACAATGTCTAAGTGCCTTTGTATCTGATTTCTCTTAATTTATTTACGTACGGAAGTAAAAGGGCCCGGGCCTTTCGGGCCCCTCTCCGGTTATAAAATATTATTGTTGTAATTAGAGATATTTTTTGCCAAATACTTCAGTATCTTCAGCTTACGTACAGTACCGTACATTAACACGGATGATTCAGTTCTAAATCTATCATAGAATAGTGTAACGAGGCCCTAGCCTTTAGGAGGCCCTTTTGGTATAACAATTTAATTAAAAAATAAAATTTATAAGGCCCCGTAAGTAATTTTTACAGCTAGACATAGCTTGATTTACCGACTAGTCTAGTAAAGTGCAGACTGTGAAGAGGGCCTTTAGAAGTCTCTTTTACTTTATAAATTTAACGAAAACAAACTTTGTAGGCCCCCCCACACACACACACAAGTCTAGCTAGGTACACTCGATAAAGGGCTTAGTAAAAACGATACAAAGGCCCTACAGATAAACTTTTAAAGCCGGGCCCTTGACAGGATTAACGGCAAGATTGAGAGGGGATTTACTAAGCTGACAAGAAGTGAATAATGGGCATCAATGACTGTCTTTTTCGGCTACATCTAATTAGGGCCCCCTGATAACGGCTGTAGTTACGTTTCTGAGCGTAAATTAGGCCCATAAAACTAAAAATTTGGCTAAATTTCCGCCGGAAATTCGAGATTTTTTTGATTTTTTTGCTTCTTTTTCTCCTCCTGTCAGTGATTTCATAAAGGTAAGATCACGCATGAAAGTTCTTTACTAAATTTCCTCGATTTTGTTCTAGAATGTCTCTGAACATCTAGGCCAACAATACATTTAAGAATATCCAAAAATAAAAAATAAAAATAAGCTTCAATTTTATACATTAGTATCCTCAGCTTAACGTACCGTACATTAACACGGATAATTCAATTCTAAATCTATAATATAATGAAGACTGTGCAGTGTAACGGGGCCTAGCCTTTAGTTGGCCCTGTTGGTTTAACAATTTAATTAAACAATAAAATTTATAAGGCCCCGTAAGCAATTTTTACAGCTAGATCTTTAATTTAGTAGTAAAGAGAGGGCCCCTTTTACTTCATAAATTTAACGAAAATAAACTTTGTAGGCCCCCCACACACTTTAGTGACAAGGTCTAGAAGTACAGTACACTCGATACGGTTAGTAAAAAAAACAAAAACTAAGGCCCTACAGATAAACTTTTAAAGTCAGGCCCTCGATACTCTTACACAGTTACGGGGTGAATGCCCCTATTATATTACAAACATGTCAAAGATTAAGTACAGAAAGGGTCACATTACATAATAAGTAAAATATTTTACTTTATTTCCTTAAATTTAACCAATTTAGACGTTCGCATCCCTCCTCCTCTTCCTCCTCCTCCTCCTCCTCATCTTCCAGTTAAATCTTTTAATATATTCTTTTGTTATTTTATTTATTTATTTTTCCTTAATTAGTGTTTTGAGATTTCCTGGTGTATCTCGGAGTTAACCTCTTTGTTGGGTCATGGCGGATCTTCTTTCTCAAGTTATAATGACATCACACCGCTTCTTTCGATTTTCTATTGTCACGATTCTGACCGGATTGTTTCGTGTGTGTGTGTGTGTTACAGGAGAGGAGGAGGAGGAGGAGGGGGGGAAGGGAAAGAAAGAAAAAAGAAGAAGAAGAAGAAGAAGAAGGATTGTTTTTCCTTATAGGCAGACATTCGAGCCCCATAAGGAAAGTTGGCAGTTAGGTTCTACTCTAACATGATTGATGTCGGAGATTTGTCGTGTCCTTATGTCGTTAGAGGGGTGGATACGTCACAACTTCGTAAGGTACCCGCTGAGTTGACAATCATTCAAGATGGCTACCGGTTGTTGCAACGTTATTGTTCTTCTACTGTTTACATTTAAAGTACAGTTGAATCGAGACAATGTAGAAGTTACCCAATAACATAAGATAATAACTGCCATAGGCAGTTTGTTTAGATCCCTTATATATATATATATATCTTTGTTTCAAATAGCAAAAACAATGGGAAGAAACACACCCCTCTTGTTGTAACTCCTCACTTGCTAGAGGCTATACTCTGATGACAGTTCTTATGAAAGGCAATTCTTTCGTTTCTATATTAGAAATTTTCTATCTTCAGATAGATTTTTATTATTATTATTATTATTATTTTTATATAAAAGAATGTAAAGTTTACAATAGAAAATAATATAATATAATTTAAATTGAAATCGATTTAAATTAATTAGGTTAAATGAGTAAAGAATTTAGATAGTGTTGTGTGTTTGTGTGTGTAATTGTCGGAGGTTTTTGGCTTCGGTCGTTAATGAAAAAATCGATGAGAAATTAACTTCTCTGAATGAAAACACTAGAAGAAAATCGGTGTAAAAAGTTAATCCCAACCCCCGTTAAATCGATCAATGGTAGAAAAGTTCTGTTTTTTTAAACAGAACGTTTTAAAGCAACCTCTTTAAAACAACCTCTATAAGCAGAGCCCTTTAAAACAGAGCCCTTTAAAACAGAACCTCTATAAGCAGAGCCCTTTAAAACAGAATCTCTTTAAACAGAGCCCTTTAAAACAGAATCTCTTTAAGCAGAGCCCTTTAAAACAGAACCTCTTTTAAGCAGAGCCCTTTAAAACAGAACCTCTTTTAAGCAGAGCCCTTTAAAACAGAACCTCTTTAAGCAGAGCCTTTTAAAACAGAACCTCTTTAAGCAGAACCCTTTAAAATAGAATCTCTTTAAACAGAACTTTGCCACAACTTTAAAATCCTCCAATCCTCCAAGTTTCAGTTTGCAAGCTCTACGTAGGGCCTACAATGAAATGGTATACTTTACCTTTTTACTTGACCTTTTAGGACATTTTTTAAATTAAAATTCTATTTTCTTTTAGTGTTAAATTTAAAAAAAAAAAATAAAAATAAAGAAAAGAAAATCACTTAAAGTAATCTCAAAAGCTCGTGGGTCGCGCGACCTTTCGTAGAGGTCACGAACCGTACTTCTAGGTAATGTCACGATGTTTTAGTATAACCAAATAAATAAAAATAAGATTATAAAAACGTTAAAGGACTCATAAACAAGTGTCTTTTATCAAATTTTTAAAAGAAAATAAAAGAAAATTCTTTTTTTTTTTAAGTTAAATGGTCTCTTTCGAGCAGAAATGGCACTCCATCTTGCTGCAATTCGTAACCAATAAGTCGACTTTAATTCGTTCTACTGAGTCATTTCTTCGCTTTTTTTTTTATTTTTATTATATTTTTCCTGAATTTCTCTTCTCTTTTATGTTCTCCTTGGTTCATTTTCTTTATGATGTGGATCATATTTTATCTTACGTCTTGAACAAGTGCCCAACCCATCACTATATCGTGTCTTTTTGGTGGTATGGGGGTTCTACTACTTTAGTTGAATTAACATAATGATCCTTGCAATATTTAAGGAATCTTATAATAGAAAATCGATTTTTTTCTCTTTAATTTATTCTTATTTATACGATAAAATCCTTTAAATTTGATGCTCCTACATCTTGGAGAAAAACCACATTGTAAATTGGAACCAACCAGCATCTTATGCACCATAAATCTTCTTAATACTTTAAAGTGTGTTATTTAAGCACCGAAGTTTAAAGATTGCACGTTGAATTGGAGATTTGTTTGCTTAAAAATGTGTATAAAAACCTCTCTAAGGCGGACAATACGGTTTAGTAAAGTTGTATCTAGGCTAATTTAAATTGTGTCCTAGATAAAGGGGAGAATGATGTTCTAGTATAAGAGACCTACTTAAAGAGGTATTTGGAATACGAGGTGTCCGTATTTGAGAGGTTTAACGTTTTTAGGCAGATAACTTTATGGAGAAAAGAATAGAAAACATACTTTTATGATTTAAAATTCATTTTATATGGCTATAAAAGGTAGCATAAAGGCTGAAGGTCGCACGCAGATTCTCTGTTTTTCTCTGTCCGTATATACAGGAATACTGTTTAAGTTGGACACACTTCTGTGGGGAAGCCATCAGTGTCCGACTTAGCCAGGTTTTAAGATTTTCCAATTTAAAATGTGTACTAGATAGATAGATATCTACAGATGATAATTAATTAAAAGATTTCGACTTAAAGGAGTGTCCAGAATATAGAGGTGTCCGTTTTAAAAGGTTTGATGTATTTAGATGGACGAAAAACTGAACAGAAAACATAGTTTAATAACTTAAAATTCATTTTATAAGGTAAAATCCACGCTGAAGGTCGCAGATTCCTCACCTCTTTTCTCACTTTTCCTCTGTCCCTATTTATAGGAAACCTGTTTAAATCGAACACAAAGTCATTAGTGTCCAACCTAAACAGGTTTTAATTTAATTTTCGACTTTTTCCAATTTAAAAAAAAAGTAATGTCCTAGATAGACAAGAGGGAAGATGTCCCGACAGGTTCCAATTAAGAGAGTTCTAGACTTAATTAAAGGAGTGTCCTTACTTGACAGGTTTTACTGTATCCAGATAGAGTTCTTTATCTAACAGAAAACATAATTTTACAACATAAAAGGCTACAAAAGGGTATATAAAGAAATTCTCTACTCCTCTACTCCTCTACCCTCTTTAAGCCGGACACACACACCTGTGTAGCTACTAGTGTCCGTTTTAAAGAGGTTATACACGAATTTACTTATTTAATTAGATAATAGGCATTAAAATATGGATTTTTAAGCGAATAAAAAGCAATTTCAGGAGAACAATTTGACTTTTTTATTTTATTTATAGCATTTATAACGATGTCCACCAGAAGAAATATTGTCGTTATAAGCGAGTGTCGTATTATTCCAGTATTGAATTGCATTATTCACCCTAATACACAGAGGAGAGAGGAGAGAGGAGAGAGGAGAGAGGGTTGGAAACGTGAATAACATGTCGTTAAATCCAGTTGACATATAATCTCACATATCATTAATATTGTTAAAATAATAAATTACAATATAATTATTTTAATCTTAGATTTAGTATAAAACTTTTAGTATATTCAGAATTAATAAATGACTAATTATTAATTAAATCTATTATTCTTAAATTAATTTTAAAATACAATGAAAACAGTATACTATATAGCTGTTAATTAAACAATTACTACTACTTTTCATAATGATAATTCCCTTGTGTGGTAGTTATTTCCTTCCTTTCCTTTCATTTAAAGTATTTTAACATAAGGGGGCCTCTAAATTTAATGACAAACATTCAATTTAGAGGCCCACTAGGCTGTAGAAATCAAGTTTGAAGCATCCAGACATTACTCTTTCTCTTCCTAAAATAAATGAGGTGCAAAATCTATACTTAAACTTGTAAAATATTATATTTTTGGGCTTTAATATATCATTTATAATTATGAAAAAGCATTTTAAATGGTTTGATTTCAATTTAGAAACACACTAAGCTATATAATATAAGTTTTGAGCCTTCTAGACATTACTCTTTCCCCTAAAATTATATACAGAATCTCAAAATTTCTGCTTAAAGCTGTAAAAATTATATATTTTGTAGTAGCGCATTATCCTATGGGTATAAAAGACAATTGCCTGAGGCCTCAATTAATCTTTTATAAGACAATATTTCCCCAAAAACCTCACTCCCCAGAAAAATGCCTGAAGTCAAATATTACAAAACTAGGGCCTGACTGGCACATAAGCTAAACAAGCTGCAGTTTAGAGCCTTTTATTATAGGTAAGGGCCTCACATTTTAACATGTGTCATTATTTGTTATAGAGGAAGGGCATATTATATATTACAGGCCTTAAACTTGTAAAATATGATATTTTTTGGGCTTTAATATCTCATTTATAATTATGAGAAAGCATTTTAAATGGTTTGATTTCAATTTAGAAACACACTAAGCTATATAACATAAGTTTTGAGCCTTCTAGATATTACTCTCTCCCCTAAAATTATATACAGAGTCTCAAAATTTCTGCTTAAAGCTGTAAAATTATATATTTTGTAGTAGCGCATTATCCTATGGGCATAAAAGACAATTGCCTGAGGCCTCAATCAATCTTTTATAAGATAATATTCCCCAGAAAAATGCCTGAAGTCAACACAATACCTTAATACATTACAAAACTAGGGCCTGAATGGCACATAAGCTAAACAAGCTACAGTTTAGAGCCTTTTATTATAGGTAAGGGCCTCACATTTTAACATGTATCATTATTTGTTATAGAGGAAGGGCATATTATATATTACAGGCCTTACAAAAGAGTGACAATAAGTCAGTGTCCAGCCCTGTATAAAAATGTAAAACACTTTAAGGCATTCTGTAGCCTTGTTTTGAGATATTCTCTAATTACTTGTGAGTCTATGTAATTAAGAATTTAAAAAATTGGAATTTAGAGAGGAAGAAGTTAAAAGAAAATATGTAAATTTAAAAATTCTAAATAGAGATTTAGATAAAAATCAATTGTTGTTTTTTTATATTAAAAAATAAATCAGTACATGAAATATCCTTGTTATTTTTTTTATATAGATATAAGTACTCAATTTAAAGAAACAGAACAATATGACACTTGTTTATTAAAAATATAATAACTGGGTCATCAAATTACTTAAGCTATAACTTATAACAGACCCTTCCCCTCCGCCAAATGATGATACATGTTAAAATGTGAGGCCCTAAACTATACTCATAACACAAGGCCCTAAGCTAGTTTGTTTGTTTAACTTATATACAATGTGCCTGTCTATTAAAATGACGACAACTTTTTTAATATTCTGTTAGATTATTATAATTTATAAACAGGAACGGACTAACGCCTGTTGCGGACCTAAGCTATAACATATAACAGACCCTTTCTGTCCACCAAGTAATGACAGGTAAAAATTTGAGGCACCTTAGTCTTGTGTACTGTATATAAAAGCTAAACAACTGTACTTTCATAGGTTGTAAAGTAATAAATATGTTTATAATAGACAAAAATACTTGTTTATATGTCTAAAAATGGCATTAAATATGTTAAAATGTATGCAAATATCAATATATATACCAAGCTAAACAAGCTGCAGCATAGGGCCTCCCTCCCTTTATCTAAAGTTTAGAGCTTTACAACTTTTATCATTTGGCAGAGGAGAAGGGCCTTTTATATGTTATGGCTTAGGGCCTCAATGAAATCCAGCCTTGATAGCATACCCTAATATAACTTAAGAAGTTTCCTGTTGGCCTTGTTACAACATTTTCTTTTATATAATACAGTAACTACCATGCTTCTTTATTTTTCCTACAATTTATTATATTTTTTCCCTTCTTTTTCATCTTCATCTTAATTATATAAGACAGTTTAGAAAATAGAACTCTATACATTTTTTTGTATGTATTGTGACAATAGTATCTTTATCAATAACATAGACAATGTCAGTTGTTTATGGCTTAGGATGTTATTTATATAAATTAAGTCTAGTTTATATAATATTAACTCTTATAAAGCCATGCAATGTCTTTATATTATGATTTTAACATCATATTTTCTTTAATATTTACAAAAAACATTGTAAAAATGGATTATTTCCAGATGTGTTTACTCTTTAAAATATTTACTTTAAGCTTCCTATAAATTATATAAACAATTAAGCTTAAATTAGATATGGTTGAGAGATGTGAGATGGGTCTAGGGCCCCTTTGAAATCCATGAAATATATAAGGTGTGAGTTATCCTATGGACAAAAAGGTCAATTGCCTGGGTAACCCCACTAAATAGGAGCCTCAAACAATCTTTTTTCCCCAAAAATTCCTCCTAAAAAGAATGTCTGAAGGCAAAATTGTACATGGGGTTCCCTAATTCAAATTCTCTTGGGACCCATGAAGCTTTAACAAGCCACTGGGGTGGTCCAAAAGTCTATTGTAAATACTATTGCTGTTTTCTATAAATACTTGGGCTTAATTGTATGTTTAGGTGTCAAATTTGGTAAAGAAAAATGCATTATTCTAAATTCATTTTATGGTTCACATTCAAACCAGTAGGCTACTATATAGGCCCAATGTATAAAACTATAGTTCTAAATTTGAATTAGGAGGAGGCCCCATGTTCAGACATTTTTCTTCTGGGAAATTTTTGGATAAATGTTTGGTTTGGGGCCCCTTTTTGATGGGGAATTACCCTTTTCAACCACTAATATGACTACACGATAAGGCATTATCCTAATTATGAAGGATTCGGGTTTGATTCCAATTCTGACTTTATTTATCATATATAGACTATAATATGTATTATATATTATAGTCTATATATAATACAGTAGTTCACTATCCCTATAAACTGTAGAATTTGATGAATGTAAGAGATAGTAGCATACTATCATACAAACAATAAGCTACTGTATATACTACTGTATATAACATACAGTGTAGTATTGTTTCCTAGCATGTTTCCTATAAATATATATATAGGAAATACATTACTGAGTTAAAAATAACATAAATTATAGATCACACATAGGTATACAGAAGTTTTTTCCAGTGTAAATTACACTTATATATATATATAGATATTGATTTGTGGAGTGGCTCAAAAAAGATATTTGCCAACTTTAGATGCAATTTTCTCCACATCAAAAGTATAATTTAAAGAAATAACTTGAGTATTTCAAAGCTTCTTTAAATTATATTCATTCAGTAATTACATATATACCCCCTAGGCCCTCTTTAGGGCCTTAATATTCATAAATAAGCTATAGGATCCCATACAGATCTACCATTCTGTAAGAATTATTATCACTAATAGAAGGTTTATTTCTTTGAATTATGTATATATACTCGCACCTGTAAAAAACGACCACCTCTCAACAACGGCCACTTCTAAATAGCCATCATTTTCTCAGGAACATTATTATTTTTTTAAACAAATGAACTTCCTAATTGTATTGTTGACATAGAATTATAATACTTAAGATCTTTATACAGTCGAACCTGTAAAAACGACCACCTCCCAAAAGAAATCATAATTTAAAAATATCCCCTTCAGTGGCCGTTATTCACAGGTCTGTCTTTAACATTACGGTTTTCTACAAAAAAAAAAAAAAAAATCGATTAAATATTTAAAATTAAATTATCTACAGTAAAACTTGTGTAAACCGGAATCGCACGGTATCGCTTTCAACGGGTGTTTTTAATTAATACAGAAAATCACTCTGTTCCGAAAAACTTCTTTCGTTTTAGGCAGGATCCGTTTTAGATAGGTGTTTTTAATACAGAAAATCGCTTAATATGGAAGAATTTATTCTGTTTCTTTCGTTTCCGTTTTACGCAGGTTTTTCTAAAGTAAAAAATCGCTCCTTACCGAAGAATATCTTCCGGTTCATACAAGTTTCGTCTCAGACAGGTTTTTAATACAGAAAATCTCTCCATTTCAAAGAATATCTTCCGTTTCATACAAGTTTCGTTTTAAACAGGTTTTTTAAAGAAGAAAATCTCTCCTTACCGAAGAATATCTTCCGGTTCATACAAGTTTCGTCTCAGACAGGTTTTTAATACAGAAAATCTCTCCATTCCAAAGAATATCTTCCGTTTCATACAAGTTTCGTTTTAAACAGGTTTTTTAAAGCAGAAAATCTCCACATTTTAAAGAATATCTTCCGTTTCATACAAGTTCCGTTTCAGACAGGTTTTTAATACAAAAAAATCTCTCCTTACCGTAGAATATCTTCCGTTTCACTCGTTTCCATTTCAGACAGGTTTTTTTTTAAAGCAGAATATCTCTCTTTACCAAAGAATTCCTTCCGTTCTACACCAGACACCGTTTCAAACAGGTTTTACTATACTGTATTTAGTAAAAATTCTATTAAAAAAAACAAAAAAAACAAAAACAAAAAAAAACACAAAAATAGCAACATCACTATCCATAAATGACATAAAATATTAATTTTAAAAAAATATATAAAAATTCGGTTAGATAAATAAATTACATTTTTAAAAAAGTAAATAACGATTTTCTTAAAGTAGCAAATACATTTTCTTTTTTCTCCCCCCCCCCTATACTACTGTATA
>NW_019385972.1:0-49792 GCF_000671375.1 Centruroides sculpturatus | reverse complement strand
AAAAAAAAAAAAGATTTGTTTAAACATCGCCTACGAGAAAATAATATAAAAATCCAAAAGTCAATAATTTAATGTAACGTAAGCCATTACCTTGTGTGTGTGTATATAAATACATATATATTTTTATATTTTTTATATTTTTCATCGTTTTAAATTTATTTTTTAATATATTTTTTTATATTTTACTTATTACTATTTTCACATTTTTATTTATTTCCTCTTCCCTCTCTATTTATATATTTATTCTTTCCTGTGTTGATATACACTACTTTTAACAGCATTTAACTGGAAAAAATTCAATATAAAATGATTAAAAATTAGAATAAAATTGTTATTAAATATATTAAAAATGTAATAAAAAAAATATTTTATTAAAAAATAAGCAAAGTTAATGAAAAAAATCTATTCTTATTGTTACTTATATACAAGTCGACCCCCCCTATAACACTGTTGATTATTCCGTTTTATATGAATTTCATGTTGTACGAGTCTCTTAGATGTTACAAATACGTGAACCGTTCACAGCCCGGCACATGTATTTGTAAAATCTAAGTGACTCGTACAACATGGAATTCATATAAAACGGAATAATCAATAGTGTTATAGGGGTGGGTCGACTTGTATAACTCGAATTATATATAAAAAAATTAAAAAATACTTACACTTTTAAAATAGATAATAAAATATTATTTAAATTTAAAATATTTACAATAAAAATAAACTTAAAATATTATTTAAAAATAGCCTAAAAAAGTCATTCCTTATAAGATTAGATACGGTTATAAGGCATTAAGTCCTTATTTTTAAGTCGTTTATCAAGATTATATATGCAATAACCTATATAAATTAAATAAGAAAATTTATTTAGAAGATTTTAAAATCGATATATGTCGTAATAATTTATTATTTTCCCTTCTAAAACAAATTAAATCAACTATCAGATTATATATCTAACTCCCCCTTTTTTTACACTAAAAGGTAAAGGAACTTATAAACTTTTATCTATTAATACAATATTTAAAATAATTATATAAAAAGAAATATAGGATAAAATTATATTAAATATAAGGAAATATTTAAAAAATATTTGCATTTAATAAATGTATAAATTATTTTATAATTAATTATAATACACGACCATACACCCGCTCGCTTTACGACTTCCCTCGCTCTTACGACTTCTACAATTTACCCGTTATTATTATAATTATACACGTTATTTATTGAGGGTTTAAAGCTATAACGTATAAAAGGCTTCTCCCCTTCAACAAATAAGATTAAATACAAAAGTGTGAGGCCTTTAAGAGGCTCTAAATTGAGAAATTAGGTTGTAAAACAGGGAGGGGGGTTATTTTATATCCTGTAAATTAATCATTGTATAAATTTGTTCCTTAATTTTCTATATAAAAAATTAACATACAGTATTTAAATAACGTCTCGCGAATTAATAGCAACAGCAAATTTATAAACTGACTTGACAGGTTAAGTTTTATATTCTTTTTCCTACTTTAAACAAGTAATAAGTATCAATCTACTTAGGTTTTCCTTATCTCACATGCTTATTGTCTGGTTCTACATGTGGATTTCATTTTAGAATCATTTTTATATCCCTAAATTGGGCAATCATCGAGGCAAATGCCCAAGGTCGACGAGAAACTGAGGAAGGAATGATCACGAACAGAGATTTTAAGGGCCTTCAGGCTATAATCTCTCGGGCCTCTATCCCTTTATGAACTTAAAACACAGGTCCTAGAACCACAACTTCTCTTCCCATTTCCTCTAGAAAGCTCGTGGGCCCGGATTTGCACAGGTTTCGGGCCCGAATCTGTAATATAATTAAGTTTAAGAATGTAATAAACCGACATCATCGCTTCAGGAGTGATAGAAGGACTAGAAATGCCTCATCCCTCGCATACATCTGTATAATTTCCTTTAGTAAACGGCTCCGTATTACATAACATAAATGTGGAGGCCTTTCGTTCCTAGCATTAACCACGATAGTAGGGCCTCCCCGATTCCATCCAAGTGAGAAAGCTGGCTTTGTTCCTCCCCCACCTCTATCAGGGATATCTTTAAATTGGATTTCTCTTTTGTATCCGACTTAGTGAGGTTTTTAGTGGCATTTTATCTTAAAGAATAGGAATTTATCTTACATAAATTTATATAGGTTTATGTATATGGCATCTTCCCCCCCAAGATACATAAATTTGTACCCTTTGGTGAATCTCTATCTTGAAGAATTCAGTTCTTTCAGACATCGATTTGCTTTTAACAGCCTTATAAATATAGAAAGCTTTATTCGCTTCTCAATTTCTTTTTCATACTCTTCTTCTTCTTCTTCTTCTTTTTTTTTTGATCCGATTTCAAAGTGGAATGCCAGCAACTATAGCGGTTATAGTATTTTCTTTTATATATAAACACTTCATAAAAGTTTATCTTATTGGATCTTGTAAAGGGTCATTCATATACCTTAATTAGAATGCTAAAAGCAATCAAATTCCCCTTCTATCTAAGGAAAACATAATAGTTCCGTTTGTTGTTGTTTTTTCCCTGTGTTATACAAGTATGTCGTGTATATCAAAAGTCCTCATTTTTCTGTTAAATTAGAAGGCAATGCGCGCATCTTTATGAATTGTATGCTTTTTGATTCAATACTTTATCGGGGATAAATGATCAATTGTAAGGAAAATCAGAGATATTGGGTCAAAATCTGTTCCACAGCCTGCAGCAGGAAGCCTATAATAATCCAGGACACAAGGTTAACCGTATCCCGAGCGCCATTGTTAATGATTGTGAATAGGAGTTTTTAGTCTTTGTGTACAGTAAAATTACTCCTGTATTGCCCTCTTTCTTTCCTTCTAGCTTAGTCACGTTTTGTCAACAGTTGACATCGGAAATGTCCGGTGTAACGGCAGTAACTTTTAAAAGTTATCGGATTATCTATCTTAAAAGTGTTTAATTTTTATGTTTATTCTTCAAATGACACATTTAACTCCAACTCTATGTATAAAAAAATACTCTAAAAACATTTAAACACATCTCACTTGGCTTTTCCATATATAAAAGATAAAGAAACACAGNTTTCATTTTCTTTTGATATAATTCAAAGATATGTCTAGAATATTTATAATAAATTGAGTCACTATTATAGCCTACAGATTCACTTCTTATTAATCATATATGACATGGAGTTGTATAAAATTTGAAGAATTGCATCAAGATTTTATGAAAATTTGATAATTATTTAGCATTAAATAGCTTCAGGTTGTTGTGGTGCTAAGCTATAATACATAACAGGCCCTTCTCCTCCCTCAAATAATGATTTATGTAAAAATGTGAGGCCCTAAGACAGTGATTTTCTAACCAGGGTTTTGATAAAGAAGTAGGGATGCCACAAGTTAAACTTAGCCTATTAGAAAAAGGTTTAAAAACAGTAGCTAAAGCTCTGAGGAGACTTTAATATAAAGCTGAAAGCTAAACAAGCTGCTGTTTAGGGCCCTATGACATGAAATTAAATTATTATAATTTATAAATATTATTGAAAAATTGCTACAGAAATTATAAAAAAAGAAACTACATTTTCTAGGTTATAGAGGTTAGAGGAAATAATTCCAGGAGACAGACTTATAGTTAGTTACTTCCTTCATATACACCTTTATGTATAGAAGTTTTTTTATACTGAACATTGAACCCCTGGAAAGATATATTCTAATATTTTTGCATATATAAAAGATATTTATTGATTAGTTGTCCTCATTTATAATTCATTCAACTTAATTTTCTTACTTGTTCCTGTATAGGGTCGAAGAACGTTAAGTAATTTGTATTTATTGCCTTTCATCTATCTATACGTGTTCGAAATTCTTAACCTGCAACAGAGAAAGTTTTCTATTCCCTCTTTTAACAGTAAAAAGAAAAGAAGAAGAAGAAGAAGAAGAAGAAGAGAAAAGAAAGTTGAATTGAATAAATCCCAACAAAGTTTTGCTCTCGAAAAACAGAGATAACTGGTTTGGAAAAGACTAGTTCTTCACTATTTTTTTACTTTTTTTCTCTTTGGTGAAGTGTGGAAAAGTCAAATTACATACATAACACCAAAGCAAAAATTTATACTCAATCTTTAAGAATCTTAGATGCATGCAATAATAAATAAACTATCCAAGAAGAGAGAGAGAGAGAGAGAGAGAGAGCTATCTTTAAGAATTTCTAGAAAATAAAAACAAGAAAGGAAAACTTGATTTGAATTTTTCACAAAGCTTGAATTTTAATCAGTAGCTTTGAATTCATAGAAGAAAAGAGAAACATTTTGTAAATTAAATTAGCACCAAACAGTTTATTTAATTAAAGTAACTGTTTGTTTTGTAGAGGAATTTTTTTCTTCTTCTTCTTCCTTTTCTTCTTTTATTTTATTTTTATTTTCAAGGAAAGAAATCTTCTTCTTTGCTTGAAATGCCTATTAATTGGAGTAAGAAAAAAAGATCTGAATTATAAAAGATTACAAAGAGGTAAAGGAAAAAAAGAAAATCAACACAATATAATTTTCCATTGCTCAAAAAAAAAAATTAAATAAATATAATAAAAAAGTGGAGAGAATAATAAATTTTAATATAAACCTATGTAATTTCTTAAATCAAATTAAAATAATCTTTAAATATCCTTTATTCTTTATAAAGTATNGAAAATCAACACAATATAATTTTCCATTGCTCAAAAAAAAAATTAAATAAATATAATAAAAAAGTGGAGAGAATAATAAATTTTAATATAAACCTATGTAATTTCTTAAATCAAATTAAAATAATCTTTAAATATCCTTTATTCTTTATAAAGTATCACTATAACTTATATTAATAACCTATAAAATACACTCAGATTTAATAAAATTAAGCTTGAAATACATTAATATCCTTTAAAATGTCTTCAAATTAGCAAAATTAAATCTGAAATGTCCTTAAAAACATATTAGTAATATTTAAAAGAACGCGCAACGGTTTTATATAAAATTCCATTGAGTAAATAACTTAAAACAGAAAAGAAAAATAGGTTATTTACTATTTATTTTAGAGATATTTACTTATAAAATGTATATAAAAATTGTGAAAAAAATCAATTGCACTTAAATCAATTGTTTACCCTTTTGAAGTTGCTGAAGCAGAAACACTACACACACACATAAAAAGATTGATAGTCTAACTTTAACATGTTTCTATGTGGATTGACAATTAAACTAAAGTAACTTGTGATATAAATATAGAAAAAAAAAGGGATATAAAATATTAAAGTAGCATATAAATTACTTGTTTCACTTAATTAGAATGGGATCATTATTATAGAACAGAAGAGCAATCATTCAATAGGATCATAACTGAATTTCTAATGAAGTAAACCTTTAATTTTCTATCATACAAGGTTAAAAAATAGATAAATCAATTGAAAATTAATTAGAAAATGGTATTAATTTAATTTATTATTAAAATAATATATATTTGTTTCACTTTAATAAGCTCGGTTACTTACACTTAAGCTTAAAAACTGAAATTTTGGTAAGTCTGAAGTTTAAAAATTCAATTTTATTTATAAATTTAATTAATTTAATATGTTTATTTTCTTATATTTTAGTATTTGAAGTAGAAAAAGTGGATAAAAAATTTTAAATTTAATTAATTAAAATATAAATTTCATTTTTTAATTCGCTTCAATAGTTAAATATGAACTTTTTTTTTTTTTAAATATCTAAACTAAATAATTAAATTCATTAATTATTATAATATTATACATTTAATTCTAATTAATGTTTCTCCATAATAATAAAATCATAATGTAAATGAATTTATATTTAAAGAAAATAATATAAAATATTTCTCGGTTTATTTTCCTTGAATTTTTAATAGGATAAAAATTGTGTCATACATCATATATGATAAATAGAAATTCTATTCTTATTTATTGGATTTTTTTTTATATATATTATATTTCATTTTCTTTTGATATAATTCAAAGATATGTCTAGAATATTTATAATAAATTGAGTCACTATTATAGCCTACAGATTCACTTCTTATTAATCATATATGACATGGAGTTGTATAAAATTTGAAGAATTGCATCAAGATTTTATGAAAATTTGATAATTATTTAGCATTAAATAGCTTCAGGTTGTTGTGGTGCTAAGCTATAATACATAACAGGCCCTTCTCCTCCCTCAAATAATGATTTATGTAAAAATGTGAGGCCCTAAGACAGTGATTTTCTAACCAGGGTTTTGATAAAGAAGTAGGGATGCCACAAGTTAAACTTAGCCTATTAGAAAAAGGTTTAAAAACAGTAGCTAAAGCTCTGAGGAGACTTTAATATAAAGCTTAAAGCTAAACAAGCTGCTGTTTAGGGCCCTAACATTGCCTTAAGCTATGTAACTGAGGGCAGTGTTCTTCAACTTACAAGGGAAGGTCCTTGTTTAACTTGTGACAACTTGTTTAATCTGATTAAATCTTTAAATTTTAACTATTTTTTTTACTATTAAACACTACAAATTCACTTCCCATTAATCATATAACATTAAATGTAAAGAATTACACCAAAAAAACCAAATTTTATGAAGATTTTAATGATTATTTAGTATAAAAATGGGTTAAACCATTAATTTTTTTTAGATGATTTCCTCTTAAATAAGGTGTTGGCCAAATATCATTTTTAAATGTTTCTTTAATTAAATGCTTCATCCTTTAAAAAAAAAAAATATTCCAATATGAAACGTGCAATTAATATAATGAGGGTGCAATTTAGAGTTTTTGTATGGATTATTTATGCATCAAACGTGAGCATATTTCACGTATGTAACATAAACACACGCACAGACGTTTCTCACTTTCGGAAATAAGTTTTTTTTCCCCTTTTTTCCTTCTTTCTTTGATGTAATTTGATTGATGGTATGGTGGATAAATAGGCCATTATGGATCTCTGACTTGATCCGCATCCTTGATCTGTATCGTAACTAGTTGATAATGAACTTCTCCTACTTTACGCTTCTTTTTTATTATTATTTCTCGAGCTTTTAAAGTAAACAAGTTCTGTACTACTTTTTTTTTTTATAAAGAAATTCACTCGACAAACAAAAAAAAGTGAATAATAGAACGGTTCATCACCTTGTCCTTCCTATCAAATTTAGAAATACTTAAAAGGAAATAGCCTAAATAATATTAATTTAGAAGAAATTTGTGATTATTTTAATGAATATTTTTAATTTTGTACACGTTAAATCCTTTTAGTTTCTTCTGAAATCCTTCTTGAAGACTGGTTGATGTACTGAAGTGATGGTCGATGGATCAATGTTTTATCGTTGATAATTTTATTGGATCATTAAATTAATGATAAAATTATTATTTAGTATATAATATAAGTAAGAAGCAATGCGTTAGTAACAATTTTGAAGAGATTAATCTCATTAAACTCGATTATTGTTCCTAGAGCCATACATGGCTCTCTATTAAAGAGGTTTTAAATTAGCCCTTTGCTTCCTTATTTTATCCTTCTTTAATAAATTTTTAGTAGTGTTATCATGGAGAATAATAAATTTCTATTCATAATTCTTAATTGATGTTAAATTTAACAAACGGCACCGTGGTTTGAAGAGGATCAATCCAAGGATTGTTGTTAGACTTCGTTGACATGAATCATATTGTTACTCTCATATTTTATAGTAAAGAGTCATATTATACTGTCTACAAACAAATTTTAAATTAAATTTTACATGTTTTATCTTCATTTAGCACATTTTTTTTTTATGTATCAACGCCTAAAAAAATGGTCAAGCGAGTTACGTCTTCAGGAAGATCAAGTCGTGGTGGTATTCCTGATAAAATCAACTGATAATTACTATAAAGTTGTTTTGTACGCCATTTTTAAGTTTTAAGGTGTAAATTACCTTACAAGAATGTANATAAATAAAACATGATAATCTGGTTGGATGAGTGTCGAGAGCAGAGGAGGTCTCATCTTATCAATTCTGTCAGTTATCATCTGTCCTGTTATGCCCTCGATCGTTCAATTCCCCCTTCCATTATACGTTTTTTTTTTTCTTTTCTTTTCTTCGTTTTTTTCTAGTGTAAAGGTGTTTCCACGGTTCCCTTCAGGAAGTAGATCAAGTCGTGGTATTCCTGATAAAATCAACTGATAATTACTATAAAGTTGTTTTGTACGCCATTTTTAAGTTTTAAGGTGTAAATTACCTTACAAGAATGTAGAAAAATTCAATTTTCGTGCTACCAGATACGAATAACAAAGCATGGAAACCATAGAAAATTATCTTATTTTTTTGAAGATATAAAGATGGAATTTGAAGGAATTATTATTTTTTTTTTTGTTTTTGTTTGGCCGGAAATAAAATATCTAGCTATAAAGAATGTTTATAAATAAATTACTCGTGTGGCATGAGAAAAAGAAGCTAATATTCACTCATATCACGCAGAAAATTCTCCATAACTCTACTGAAGAATCCTTTCTTTAGTAACGAATTCAGTTCGTGCGTGGAATGCAAATTTGATGAACTTTGTTGCGGGGTTTTATATATATATATATATATATAAAAGGAATCAGAACACGAAACCTTACTCTTCCATTTGTAATACGTCACTTCCGACGGTAATTTGCATGCTTTAATGCTTCAAAAATGGCGAATGATCGATGGCCTTCGTTGATGACGAAGGTCAATTTCGTTGTTTATTCTAATAATCGAGTTTTATATTCCTTCTTAATTAATGTAATTAACCGTAGATTTGTTAATTAATCGATCCTATGAAATCCTAATAATTTAGGCCCTACTAGAAAAGAGGTAAAGAAAAAAAAAATGCCATCATATTTGGGTACAAAATTATGAAATTTCATTAGTTTATTGGGTTTTTTTTGTAGGATTTGATCATAAGACTAAACTAGGGCCTGCAACTTAAGGCCCTCGAATGATTACTAGTGTATTTGCTCCTGGACAACCGAGGTTTTTCGGGTTTTCTTTACGTTTGTAACACTTAAATTAGAGCTACTTTTCTTAAGAAAGTCCTCCACGAGGCATACCCCATCTCGACAGATCTCGTTGCCGTAGGGCCTCTCGTTACGAGAATATATTTTAAGGCCTCAAACACGTTATTTGGTGAGGGGGAAAGTTGTAGCTTTACGGCCGTAACAAATCTAAATCGGTCCTTGGTTTTTTTGGTAAGTTAAAACAAGACGTGGGTTCGGATCTTCCAAAAAATCACACAACGTAATTTCTTTAAATATTAAAAAGAAAAACGAACATACGAAATATTTAATGGTGTGTTCCTACGTAAAGTCAAAGAAGTTTATAAGTTGTTCTAATTATTTGTTAGGTTAGAAAAATTGGGGTTCATATCTTACAAGGCTATTTACGAATCCCTAAAAAAATAAACTGGTTCAACCACTTCAACATGCAACATATTTTGTAATTTGTTTCCATGTAAAGTTAAAGAAATTTATTAAGTATTTGATTAATCGATAGGCCCTAGGGTAGATTTAAAAAAGAAAAAGCGTGGGTTCGGATCCTATAAGATGAAAATTTACTTCTTAGCACCCAAAAAAACTGAATTATTTAACGATAAAACACGTTTACGTGTTCTAAGTAAAGTTATAATACCACAAAAAGGCGTGGGTTCAGATCCAGACAGCACCCCACACGCCATTTCTACGAATCCTAAACCGTTCGGGCCCTACAAATTCTCCTCTCCTACTCAATAAACGTATTTATCTACAGTTTAAACACACACACACACAAAAAAAAGAAGAGACCGAAATTAATTTCTACCCAATAGATTTATTTATTTGAATTTTTTTTTTTTTGTCCTCCCCCTTCTGGAAGTAACATTTTATTAGCAAATGGGGCACTTATCTCTATTTGTTGTGCAAACACGGGAATAATCCTAACCTCAGTTCTTTCATTAATCGTATTCAAGTTAAGAAAACATTGCAGGAAATGTAATTAACTGTAACAAGATATAAATGACAGAAAAATTCCCTCGAACGCCCTGATCGGATTTATTCTCGGAGGGGATTAAGTGGTAGACTCTCTCTTCAATCCTCTTATCTCGCTTTTGTTATTCCGTAATATAAAGACAACAAAATCGATGCGGATTGCGAAAATACGCTTTGCCCCCTCCTTCCCCCACGTTTTTCTCCTCTTTTTTTTTCTTCTCCTCCCCGTTGTAAACCTAAAGAAAACTTCCTTTCTGCACAAATTATAAATAAAACATGATAATCTGGTTGGATGAGTGTCGAGAGCAGAGGAGGTCTCATCTTATCAATTCTGTCAGTTATCATCTGTCCTGTTATGCCCTCGATCGTTCAATTCCCCCTTCCATTATACGTTTTTTTTTTTTTTTCTTTTCTTTTCTTCGTTTTTTTTCTAGTGTAAAGGTGTTTCCACGGTTCCTTTATGGTTTGTTTATAAAAGGAAACGGTCAAACATCAAAATTATGGTAAAAGTCAATGTTGCAAAGTGATACTTGTCACTCCTGTTCTATCTTCGATCGTTCGCTTTTTTACCTTAATTATTAATTTATTTCTACGTGTACGTGTTTCGAATGGTGTAGAAATGGTTCCTTTATGGTTTGTTTATAAAAGGAAACAGCTGAAAATATCCAAATATAAAAATTATGGTAAAAGTTAATGCCGCAAAGTGATGCTTGTCTGTCCTGTGATAGAGCAGGATCGTTCTATTTCCTGTTCCATTATCCGAATTTTTTCTAAAATTATGTGTCTCAATTGTAGTATGAACGGTTCTTTTATGGTTAGTTTATAAATTAAGACATATAAAAATATCAAAACACCAAAATTATTGTAAAAGTTAATGCTTCAAAGTGATGCTTGTCTCTCTTGTTCTGACCTCAAGTGTTCAACTTTTTTACTTTAATTATCTGAGTTTTTGTAAATGTATATGATTCGATTAAAGTAAAAACGGTTCTTTTATAGTTAAACTATAAATAGAAATATATAAAAATACTTCAGACATCACAATTATGGTAAAAAATTACACTTAAAAACGATACCCATGTGTAGACTGTTCTATGTAAGGTCTTCGATCCTTCGCTCTTTCTCTCTTCCATTATCCAATTTATTTTAAAATTATACGTCTCAAATGTGATAAAAATGGTTCCTTTATAGTTAAACAGTACACGAAGACACTTAAAAATACTCTAGATATCATAATTATGGTAAAAACCAGCCGCGAAGTGTCGTTAACGTGGACGTGTCCATAGAGAATTGAGGACAGTTGAATGGAATATATAATGTTTTATTAATTTAAATGTCTTGAAGGATTAATGTCGAGGTGTTGACAATACCGACTGCGAACAAACCAGCATTTCAAGTACATTTGCATTATCACTTTCGTACTCCGCTTGGAAAATTCGTACAATACCGTCTGTTTACATATCAACCCATGCGTATATTCTTGAATATATAATTTAAATATCCGAAACGAAATGCCTCAACGACGTTTGACAGACTCTAGTAAATTGTTCGGATGTTTTGGACGTTTTAATTGCTGAATACACAGGAAAGATTGCATCGGTGGTTAAGTAAACAGTGAAAAATATAAAACTATCGAAATATTCCAAGATTTGGGGCCTTTGAGAGCTTCTCTCGGGCACTTTCTGGTCACCTAGAAGCTCTCGATAGCCTTTTTGCCATTTATTTTTTTGTTTTTTTTTTGAGCAAATCTTAAAGCAATCTTAAAGATTTTATGTTTTTGTTAGAAAAAATAGCATTAATTTGGAGTAGGAACCACAGGCCTCTTCAGACCCAAAAAAAGAATTCCCAGCTCGAAAGGAGGCTTGGCAAAGATATGTACGTACAGTGCAGAAAAGTTGGCTTTGAATAAGGCCTGAAAAAGGCCTTATTCAAAGCTCTTATCTGATCTCTTCACAGCAAAAAAGTGTTCTCAGCACAATCTCAGGGCCAAAATTCACATTTTGTGCCTGAAATTGTGCCAAAATAAGGCCCAAATATGAAGAAACAAAAAGTAAATTTACATTTATGTTGAGTATATTTAATAAAGGAAGCGTATATATTATCTAAAAACAGCAGAGTACAATGCTAGCAACGAACACATCCGCATTAACTTCCTTCCTTTACTGCCAGACAACCTCCTATCAAGTGTAAATCATCTCACACCTACACTAGAATTATGAATAAATATAGCTGCACTTACGCAAGAATGTAGTATTTTAAAAGGAAAACAAGTTAAGTAATTATTCAAACCAATTTTTTGTATACAGTACAGTACAAGTTCTAGGTTTTTATACAATTAATCATGAATGTACTTACTATATACTGCTGCTTCAAGCACTGTCTTATCGGCTATAATTGCTACATACGTTGCTGCTGCACAGCATTTGCTACATACGTTGCTGCTGCACAGCATTTGCTACATACATTTATGCTGCACAGCACTCTTGTTTTCCTCATAGCTACATATACTCTGCTGCACAGACTGTTGTGTTTGCCTCATCGCTACATACTCTGTTGCATATTACTGTTGTTTTGCCTCATAGCTGCATACACTCTGCCGCACAGCATTCTTGTTTTGCCTCATTGCTACATACACTCTGCTGCACAGCACTGTTTTTTTTGCCTCATTGCTACATACATTCTGCTGTACAGCACTTTTGTTTGCCTCATAGCTACACGCACTCTGCTGCACAGCATTGTTGTTTGCCTCATTTTACATACACTCTGCTGCACAGCACTGTTTTTTTGCCTCATTGCTACATACATTCTGCTGTACAGCACTTTTGTTTGCCTCATAGCTACACGCACTCTGCTGCACAGCATTGTTGTTTGCCTCATTTTACATACACTCTGCTGCACAGCACTGTTTTTTTTGCCTCATTGCTACATACATTCTGCTGTACAGCACTTTTGTTTGCCTCATAGCTACACGCACTCTGCTGCACAGCATTGTTGTTTGCCTCATTTTACATACACTCTGCTGCACAGCACTCTTGTTTTGCCTCATTGTTACCTACACTCTGCTGCACAGCACTGTCATAATGTCTGCACCTGCTGGGTAACATTAATTTTACATCTTGATTTTTCAACCTTTTCTTTATTTTTCTTTCTATTATTATGATTTAATGCATTTTGAGCTTTATTTGCATAAACTAGTTTGTCTCAGCAGGAAGTTTATTTCACTCTTGAACCTCACATATTATGATTATGGCCACTTAAAATTGTGTATACAAGTCTCCAGGTATTTATTCAACACACGTTTAGTTTCCTCTTAGAGTTTAACGGAAAAAACATTACTTTTTACGGTAATTTCCCGTACAAAAATCACTTTTTACCATAAAAAACGTATAATTTAAATAATTATTTGCGGGAAATCTTTGTATAAGAACTAAAAAGGTAATTAAGTACACATTTATTATAATTATAATATTATCATTACCATGTATTAATAAAATATACTGATTTGTATGAATGTACTGTTAATTAGCACAGGATAATCGCTCTCCATGTTATACCACGGCATAGAAGAGGTATACAGGATACTCTACAGTATAGAGTAAGAGGAGATATCGCCCTATTCAGCGGGCATACGAGGCCCTAAAAGCTGAAACACCGGATATACCGCTTTCTCTATACTCTATACGCTCTTCCAATATACTTACCCCGATGTAACGCTTTCCATTAATCCACTTTTCCTCAGAGTTAGGGCCCCTCGGGTATTACAATATAGAGGGGGAGGCCCCTCTCTATTGTAATACCCGAGGACATTGGGTGGTTCACGTGACATATCCTCTACGTTAGGGCCTCGCGTTACGAGTCAATTAGCTTAAGGCCTTACATTGTTGTTACACGTAAATGGAAGGGCCCGTAATATATTCAAGCTAAGATTTTCATATCCTGTCTCGATTTTCGTCTATTATAAATTATTAAATTAAAAAAAAAATTAAATTATAAATAAAAAATTCTTTAAGATACAGTAATTCATTAATTAAATATTAAATAAGTAAATATTTTATTTATTTATTTATAAATTAAATTTTATAAATAAATATTTACTTATTTATTTATTTATTATCGAGGCAATAAATGTATTTAAAAAAGTTCTTTTTTATATTTAAATTTCTTTCTAAAAGCCTGAAGCAATTCTAAAAATGTCCTATTTATTTTTTAAGATTTAAAGTAATAAGTAAATAAAACTAACATCCCACTCTGTGGTGTACAGCAATGCACTTCTAGCAAACTATCCCCCACCCTGTCGTGTACAGCAATGCACTTCTAGCAAACTATCCCCCACCCTGTCGTGTACAGCAATGAACTTCTAGCAAACTATCCCCCACCCTGTCGTGTACAGCAATGAACTTCTAGCAAACTATCCCCCACCCTGTCGTGTACAGCAATGAACTTCTAGCAAACTATCCCCCACCCTGTCGTGTACAGCAATGAACTTCTAGCAAACTATCCCCCACCCTGTCGTGTACAGCAATGAACTTCTAGCAAACTATCCCCCACCCTGTCGTGTACAGCAATGAACTTCTAGCAAACTATCCCCCACCCTGTCGTGTACAGCAATGAACTTCTAGCAAACTATCCCCCACCCTGTCGTGTACAGCAATGAACTTCTAGCAAACTATCCCCCACCCTGTCGTGTACAGCAATGAACTTCTAGCAAACTATCCCCCACCCTGTCGTGTACAGCAATGAACTTCTAGCAAACTATCCCCCACCCTGTCGTGTACAGCAATGAACTTCTAGCAAACTATCCCCCACCCTGTCGTGTACAGCAATGAACTTCTAGCAAACTATCCCCCACCCTGTCGTGTACAGCAATGAACTTCTAGCAAACTATCCCCCACCCTGTCGTGTACAGCAATGCACTTCTAGCAAACTATCCCCCACCCTGTCGTGTACAGCAATGAACTTCTAGCAAACTATCCCCACCCTGTCGTGTACAGCAATGCACTTCTTATGGAGTGTTTAAATCTTCTAATATGATGCCTTAATTTTTATTGGCCCTCTTTGTTAGATATTATATAATTAAAACTAACCTTTAAATAACGTCCACCTCCGAACAACGGCCACTTCTAAACACGAACCATTTCAAGAACTCTTTTTCCCTTAATAAAAAAAAAATGCATACAGAATAACCTACAAACAACGGCCATTTTCTCATCGGTGGCCGTTGTTCAGAGGTTTTTCTTTATATATACAGTACAGTATATTGTTTCTCTTTACTTTTTACATACAGAAATGTGTTCAGTCGTATTTAATTCACATACACGAAGCTCATTTAAGTGTGTGATAAACACGTGAAACATATTTGACATTATAGAAAAAGAAAAGGGGAAGAAAAAAATGGGTGAGAAAGAAGGTCTGTGAACTTTATTTTCTTTACAAGTATCAAGTAACTTTCAAGTAAAACAAAATTGATCATGCACCCTCCTATACCACCAGCAGGTAGTAGGGGTCGTGAAAGATCCGGCCCCTTACTTGACCCCGGGCTGGGTGAAGGAAATTTCTAAAGTTTCTCTCTATACTCCATCACAGTACGACATTACCTTCACCTCATACATTATATAAAAGGTGTACACTCCTTCTGGCTCCTGAAATGTGCCACTTCGTTCGATGCCGCTTCCACGTTTCTACTGTACTGTACTGTTCTGTACTACATTCCTCTAGTTATTACTTTTAACATTTGTTAATTAATTATCTGAATAAATAAATAAAACATTTCTGCAGTTCTTAATAATTGTATAAAAGTCGTACAGTTGTACACTCCTTCTGGATCTTGCAATGTGCCACGTCTTCTCTCCAGTTGTCATTTTTAATGTTAATTAATTAAAAATTTTGTAATTCTTTATTCCAATTTTCATTTAATTAATAATTATAATCAAACCTCTAAAGAACGGACACTGAAAAAAATACGTAAATGGCCGTTATTTGCAGGTTAATTTGTATGTATTTCGAAGATACTTTCTTGTTTTGTACGAATTTCTTGAAAGATTGGTCGTTATTTGCAGGTATTTTGTACGAATTGAATGGTCGTTATTCGCAGGTTATTTTTGTACGAATTGAATGATCGCTATTTGCAGGTTATTTTGTACGAATTTCTTGAAAGAATGATCGCTATTTGCAGGTTATTTTGTACGAATTTCTTGAAAGAATGGTCGCTATTTGCAGGTTATTTTGTACGAATTTGTTGAAAGAATGGTCGCTATTTGCAGGTTATTTTGTACGAATTTGTTGAAAGAATGGTTGTTATTTGCAGGTTATTTTTGTACGAATTAAATGGTCGCTATTTGCAGGTTATTTTGTACGAATTTCTTGAAAGAATGGTCGTTATTTGCAGGTTATTTTGTAAGAATTTCTTGAAAGAATGGTCGTTATTTGCAGGTTATTTTTGTACGAGTTGAACGGTCGTTATTTGCAGATTATTTTTGTACGAATTTCTTGAAATAATGGTCGTCATTTGCAAGTCGTGGCCGTCGTTAGAGGTTAGACTATAGACTAAACTCCCTCATACAATTTACCATGTTTCTCAACTTATTTCCCACGCTGCACGAATTTCCATTTTAAAAAATATTTATTAATTATTTATTCAAATCAATTAAATAATAATTAAATAAACCTGTTTTAGATTTATATAATTTATTTTATGTCGGCTTTTAAAGCCGTATTGACGTTGAAAAAAAGAGCTAAAATTGCCCTCCTTACTATTCTTTACTTATAAGATTTTATCTTATTATTCTTTTATCGTGCAAATTATTTTTATTATTATTATTTTTTTAATTTTCTCTTCCCTCGTCCGGCCTTCACAGGGTGCACAGAATGCATAATAAATAATCATTGCCGACTTGTTCCTGACGGCATTTTTCATGAATTAATAAAGTAACAACCAGACTTAAGTGTTAAGAACAGGAATTCTTTTTTTTTTTTTTTATTCAAGGAATTTCCTTTATCCCATTTATATTCATTATGGGTTTAAAATTCGAATCGTGTTTAAAATTAATGGGCAATTTTCGTTTCTTTTCTTACATACCTTTCGGTAATAAACATTTCATAAATGCATACCAGTTAATTATATATGTTATACATAGAAGTGTATACTTAATTAATTGATTGAATTGTATATCTGTACGAAAATCTTTCGAATTCGTTGGATAAATGTACGGACAGACATACAGACAATATAAATTTAATATAATAGAACACAATAGGGTCGTGTTTATTCGATTTAATTAACATGGAAGCTTTTATATCGGTCTTTTCGTAAATTATAATCGTTATAAAGGTTATTTATACGTTAAAACCTGTCAAGACGGACATTCCTCTAGTCTGGACACTTCTTTCAATTTTAATCATCTCAATTCTGACGTCATTTTACCCTAAATGACGTCAGAATTGAGATGATTAAAATTGAAAGAAGTGTCCAGACTAGAGGAGTGTCCGTCTTAACAGGTTTTAACGTCAGAAAACTCAATTCTGACGTCATTTAGGGTGAAATGACGCCAGAATTGAGATAATTAAAATTGAAAGAAGTGTCCAGACTAGAGGAGTGTCCGTCTTGACAGGTTTTAACGTCAGAAAACTCAATTCTGATGTCATTTAGGGTGAAATGACGTCAAAATTGAGATAATTAAAATTGAAAGAAGTCTCCAGACTAGAGGAGTGTCCGTCTTGACAGGTTTTAACGTCAGAAAACTCGATTCTGATGTCATTTAGGGTAAAATGACGTCAGAATTGAGTTTTCTGTTATATTTTTTCTATGAAATTCTTTGTGTAAACAACCAGACAGACAAATAATACAGAAATTATTTGTTATTTTTAAAAAAAGAATGATATAAAATGTATAAAAACTTGTTTTAAAAAGAAATCTATCTTAAATGATAAAAATAAAATTGTTTCAAATGTCTAATGCCATAAATTACTGCACAAAAGAAAAATCTATAAAGCTACGTAAAGCAAGATAAATTACAGCTTCTGTATATTGATAGCTGTTAATATTGAATTTGTCCGAAAATACTCAGCGATTTTTTTTTTATTTTTAGATTTATCGCTTAACGATTTTTTAAAAAGGTTTTCTTAAGTATTTTTTTTTTTATTAAAATTTTTTTTTGTTTATTATTTTTATTATTATTATTTGGAGTTTATAATCAATTGTTCGATTACAGACCCTCCTATACCACCAGCAGGTAGTAGGGGTCGTGAAAGATCCGGCCCCTTACTTGACCCCGGGCTGGGTGAAGGAAATTTCTAAAGTTTCTCTCTATACTCCATCACAGTACGACATTACCTTCACCTCATACATTATATAAAAGGTGTACACTCCTTCTGGCTCCTGAAATGTGCCACTTCGTTCGATGCCGCTTCCACGTTTCTACTGTACTGTACTGTTCTGTACTACATTCCTCTAGTTATTACTTTTAACATTTGTTAATTAATTATCTGAATAAATAAATAAAACATTTCTGCAGTTCTTAATAATTGTATAAAAGTCGTACAGTTGTACACTCCTTCTGGATCTTGCAATGTGCCACGTCTTCTCTCCAGTTGTCATTTTTAATGTTAATTAATTAAAAATTTTGTAATTCTTTATTCCAATTTTCATTTAATTAATAATTATAATCAAACCTCTAAAGAACGGACACTGAAAAAAATACGTAAATGGCCGTTATTTGCAGGTTAATTTGTATGTATTTCGAAGATACTTTCTTGTTTTGTACGAATTTCTTGAAAGATTGGTCGTTATTTGCAGGTATTTTGTACGAATTGAATGGTCGTTATTCGCAGGTTATTTTTGTACGAATTGAATGATCGCTATTTGCAGGTTATTTTGTACGAATTTCTTGAAAGAATGATCGCTATTTGCAGGTTATTTTGTACGAATTTCTTGAAAGAATGGTCGCTATTTGCAGGTTATTTTGTACGAATTTGTTGAAAGAATGGTCGTTATTTGCAGGTTATTTTTGTACGAATTAAATGGTTGCTATTTGCAGGTTATTTTGTACGAATTTGTTGAAAGAATGGTTGTTATTTGCTGGTTATTTTTGTACGAATTAAATGGTCGCTATTTGCAGGTTATTTTGTACGAATTTCTTGAAAGAATGGTCGTTATTTGCAGGTTATTTTGTAAGAATTTCTTGAAAGAATGGTCGTTATTTGCAGGTTATTTTTGTACGAGTTGAACGGTCGTTATTTGCAGATTATTTTTGTACGAATTTCTTGAAATAATGGTCGTCATTTGCAAGTCGTNCAGACTGTATTTTTCGTTCTGGGGAAGTGTACAATGACGTCAGAACAGTACAGACTCTTCTTTTCATTCTGGGGAAGTGTGCAATAACGTCAGAACAGTACAGACTGTATTTTTCGTTCTGGGGAAGTGTACAATGACGTCAGAACAGTGCAGACTGTACTTTTTGTTACGGGGAAACGTAAAATGAAGTGAAACTAACGTAAATGAATGTATTTGAGTCAAAGATGAGCAAACACCAGATAAAACATTAAAACAACCTCCTCGATTTTTTCCCTACTATTTCTCTTTCTTCCTTTTTTAATATATTAATTCTGTACTTTCTAATTAAGAGAATCCGTCGTACATCTTCGTTAATTAAAGTTAAAAAAGAAAAAAATCTATTTAAATTTCTTTCTATTTCTCTTTCCACCCTCCTCTTTTTTTTTCAAAATGTATTTTTGTAATTTCCTTTCACTCGGTGCCACTTAATTTCTGCTCTCTTCGTTCGGAAACAATTATTGTTGAAAGTGAAATTTTCACCGTGAAGTTCGACTGCACTTCACCTCCGGATAATTGGAACAGATAACTTATTTACAGCTTAATCTGTTCATCCCCTTAATCCTCTTTAAACACGCACTGGGACGGTGTAACAAGCGGAAAGATGGAGGAGACAGCAGGAGGTTAGCAAAATGTTCTTATTTCTGAAGTTAGATTTTCACAAGAGCAACGAAGAGACAATTTGCCGTGGAGCTTGAGTGCAATTCACCACCTCTATGTAAACAGAACGGCTTAATCTGTAAACACGTGCTAGGGTTGTGTAACGTGCATTATGGCTTCGTGGGGTCCAGGCGAATTTTGAATTGGAGGTGGTCCCATGTGAAGATATTTTCTTTTGGGGAAATATTTTCTTATAAAAGAATGGTTTGGGGCCTCACGTTGTTGGGGACCCAGGTAATTGTTTTTTTTTCTTCCCCTTGACGTGCCACTGTTAGGGTAGTGTAAGAGAATGGCCAAATGCCAAATAATTTATAGATTTATGTAGGTAACAGAGGGAAATTATGGCGATCGGTCAAAAATTGGCCACCAAAATTTTTACATTTTTGGACTAGGAGGCCTCGAAACATCGAGAAATGCAAAAAAGTTGAGGATTTTTTTCTGTATGTATGTATGGGGGCACGATTTTATTCAACAAGTTTGAAGCTTGATAACTCCCGTGCCCTATGTCAGAACATTCTGAATTTTTGCTCGAAGGTTTGGGTATTAGGGAGGAACGTTTACAGAAATTTTCACGAAAATCGCACCATTTTTTCGTGTGATACGACTCCACTTCATCTCAGAGTCGATTATGAAGAATCGTAAAAATAATGGTGGCAATTTATCAGGAATGGAAACAAATAAATTCCAGCAACAACGAGAGTGAAAGATACCACCAAATTCGACTGAACACTCCACGGAAGAGATAACTTACAGTTTAATCCGTGCATCTTCTTAATCCTCTTTTAAACAAGCGTTGGAATGATGTAACAATGGGAAGATGGGGAAAATCGAAGAGTTTCCAAGTGTCAAAAAGTGTATAGATCTATGCTAAAGAACTGAGGACACTTTTTTCCCCTACTATTTTCAAGAAGAAGAAGAAGAAGAAGATAGATTTGCAGATAGATTTTCATAAGAGCGACTGGAAGACAAGATCCTAATGTTATGTCACAAATATTGAGATGGAGAAGAATCGATGCAGACATCGCATCTACTTCATTTACGAGATAATGGGATGGATATTTTTCTTCCGAGAAAAATCGATTTTTCCTCTTACACTTTATTTCTTTCTTTCTTTCTTTTTCCCCCTTTTCTTCTTCTTCTTCTACTACTTTCTGCTTTGATGAGTAGCTTTCGACAAAAGAGATTTCTGAAACATTATCCTCCATCAATTGCATCGTACAATTGTTTTATGGATAAACTGTTTATTAATAATTAATTAATGAGATTTAATTTTATGTCAGAGACGATTGTTTATGAGAAATAGGATTAAAATTTTGTTTTGTTTTCTTTTATTTTTAAATGTTTAATGAGTAATTATGACTTGGATCGTGGACTTATGTGAACAAAAGAAAAGAGACCTTCTAGAGCATATAAATGTCATTTTTTGGGTTAGAATGACGTATTTTGCGATGTAACTTTTGTAAGTATACAAGGCTTTCTTATAGGATTTTTTTGGTGTACAAAGTGACTTTTTGGATACAAGAATATAGGGCTTTCTTATAGGATTTTTTTGGTGTACAAAGTGACTTTTTGGATACAAGAATATAGGGCTTTCTTATAGGATTTTTTTGGTGTACAAAGTGACTTTTTGGATACAAGAATATAGGGCTTTCTTATAGGATTTTTTTGGTGTACAAAGTGACTTTTTGGATACAAGAATATAGGGCTTTCTTATAGGATTTTTTTGGTGTACAAAGTGACTTTTTGGATACAAGAATATAGGGCTTTCTTATAGGATTTTTTTGGTGTACAAAGTGACTTTTTGGATACAAGAATATAGGGCTTTCTTATAGGATTTTTTTGGTGTACAAAGTGACTTTTTGGATACAAGAATATAGGGCTTTCTTATAGGATTTTTTTGGTGTACAAAGTGACTTTTTGGATACAAGAATATAGGGCTTTCTTATAGGATTTTTTTGGTGTACAAAGTGACTTTTTGGATACAAGAATATAGGGCTTTCTTATAGGATTTTTTTGGTGTACAAAGTGACTTTTTGGATACAAGAATATAGGGCTTTCTTATAGGATTTTTTTGGTGTACAAAGTGACTTTTTGGATACAAGAATATAGGGCTTTCTTATAGGATTTTTTTGGTGTACAAAGTGACTTTTTGGATACAAGAATATAGGGCTTTCTTATAGGATTTTTTTGGTGTACAAAGTGACTTTTTGGATACAAGAATATAGGGCTTTCTTATAGGATTTTTTTGGTGTACAAAGTGACTTTTTGGATACAAGAATATAGGGCTTTCTTATAGGATTTTTTTGGTGTACAAAGTGACTTTTTGGATACAAGAATATAGGGCTTTCTTATAGGATTTTTTTGGTGTACAAAGTGACTTTTTGGATACAAGAATATAGGGCTTTCTTATAGGATTTTTTTGGTGTACAAAGTGACTTTTTGGATACAAGAATATAGGGCTTTCTTATAGGATTTTTTTGGTGTACAAAGTGACTTTTTGGATACAAGAATATAGGGCTTTCTTATAGGATTTTTTTGGTGTACAAAGTGACTTTTTGGATACAAGAATATAGGGCTTTCTTATAGGATTTTTTTGGTGTACAAAGTGACTTTTTGGATACAAGAATATAGGGCTTTCTTATAGGATTTTTTTGGTGTACAAAGTGACTTTTTGGATACAAGAATATAGGGCTTTCTTATAGGATTTTTTTGGTGTACAAAGTGACTTTTTGGATACAAGAATATAGGGCTTTCTTATAGGATTTTTTTGGTGTACAAAGTGACTTTTTGGATACAAGAATATAGGGCTTTCTTATAGGATTTTTTTGGTGTACAAAGTGACTTTTTGGATACAAGAATATAGGGCTTTCTTATAGGATTTTTTTGGTGTACAAAGTGACTTTTTGGATACAAGAATATAGGGCTTTCTTATAGGATTTTTTTGGTGTACAAAGTGACTTTTTGGATACAAGAATATAGGGCTTTCTTATAGGATTTTTTTGGTGTACAAAGTGACTTTTTGGATACAAGAATATAGGGCTTTCTTATAGGATTTTTTTGGTGTACAAAGTGACTTTTTGGATACAAGAATATAGGGCTTTCTTATAGGATTTTTTTGGTGTACAAAGTGACTTTTTGGATACAAGAATATAGGGCTTTCTTATAGGATTTTTTTGGTGTACAAAGTGACTTTTTGGATACAAGAATATAGGGCTTTCTTATAGGATTTTTTTGGTGTACAAAGTGACTTTTTGGATACAAGAATATAGGGCTTTCTTATAGGATTTTTTTGGTGTACAAAGTGACTTTTTGGATACAAGAATATAGGGCTTTCTTATAGGATTTTTTTGGTGTACAAAGTGACTTTTTGGATACAAGAATATAGGGCTTTCTTATAGGATTTTTTTGGTGTACAAAGTGACTTTTTGGATACAAGAATATAGGGCTTTCTTATAGGATTTTTTTGGTGTACAAAGTGACTTTTTGGATACAAGAATATAGGGCTTTCTTATAGGATTTTTTTGGTGTACAAAGTGACTTTTTGGATACAAGAATATAGGGCTTTCTTATAGGATTTTTTTGGTGTACAAAGTGACTTTTTGGATACAAGAATATAGGGCTTTCTTATAGGATTTTTTTGGTGTACAAAGTGACTTTTTGGATACAAGAATATAGGGCTTTCTTATAGGATTTTTTTGGTGTACAAAGTGACTTTTTGGATACAAGAATATAGGGCTTTCTTATAGGATTTTTTTGGTGTACAAAGTGACTTTTTGGATACAAGAATATAGGGCTTTCTTATAGGATTTTTTTGGTGTACAAAGTGACTTTTTGGATACAAGAATATAGGGCTTTCTTATAGGATTTTTTTGGTGTACAAAGTGACTTTTTGGATACAAGAATATAGGGCTTTCTTATAGGATTTTTTTGGTGTACAAAGTGACTTTTTGGATACAAGAATATAGGGCTTTCTTATAGGATTTTTTTGGTGTACAAAGTGACTTTTTGGATACAAGAATATAGGGCTTTCTTATAGGATTTTTTTGGTGTACAAAGTGACTTTTTGGATACAAGAATATAGGGCTTTCTTATAGGATTTTTTTGGTGTACAAAGTGACTTTTTGGATACAAGAATATAGGGCTTTCTTATAGGATTTTTTTGGTGTACAAAGTGACTTTTTGGATACAAGAATATAGGGCTTTCTTATAGGATTTTTTTGGTGTACAAAGTGACTTTTTGGATACAAGAATATAGGGCTTTCTTATAGGATTTTTTTGGTGTACAAAGTGACTTTTTGGATACAAGAATATAGGGCTTTCTTATAGGATTTTTTTGGTGTACAAAGTGACTTTTTGGATACAAGAATATAGGGCTTTCTTATAGGATTTTTTTGGTGTACAAAGTGACTTTTTGGATACAAGAATATAGGGCTTTCTTATAGGATTTTTTTGGTGTACAAAGTGACTTTTTGGATACAAGAATATAGGGCTTTCTTATAGGATTTTTTTGGTGTACAAAGTGACTTTTTGGATACAAGAATATAGGGCTTTCTTATAGGATTTTTTTGGTGTACAAAGTGACTTTTTGGATACAAGAATATAGGGCTTTCTTATAGGATTTTTTTGGTGTACAAAGTGACTTTTTGGATACAAGAATATAGGGCTTTCTTATAGGATTTTTTTGGTGTACAAAGTGACTTTTTGGATACAAGAATATAGGGCTTTCTTATAGGATTTTTTTGGTGTACAAAGTGACTTTTTGGATACAAGAATATAGGGCTTTCTTATAGGATTTTTTTGGTGTACAAAGTGACTTTTTGGATACAAGAATATAGGGCTTTCTTATAGGATTTTTTTGGTGTACAAAGTGACTTTTTGGATACAAGAATATAGGGCTTTCTTATAGGATTTTTTTGGTGTACAAAGTGACTTTTTGGATACAAGAATATAGGGCTTTCTTATAGGATTTTTTTGGTGTACAAAGTGACTTTTTGGATACAAGAATATAGGGCTTTCTTATAGGATTTTTTTGGTGTACAAAGTGACTTTTTGGATACAAGAATATAGGGCTTTCTTATAGGATTTTTTTGGTGTACAAAGTGACTTTTTGGATACAAGAATATAGGGCTTTCTTATAGGATTTTTTTGGTGTACAAAGTGACTTTTTGGATACAAGAATATAGGGCTTTCTTATAGGATTTTTTTGGTGTACAAAGTGACTTTTTGGATACAAGAATATAGGGCTTTCTTATAGGATTTTTTTGGTGTACAAAGTGACTTTTTGGATACAAGAATATAGGGCTTTCTTATAGGATTTTTTTGGTGTACAAAGTGACTTTTTGGATACAAGAATATAGGGCTTTCTTATAGGATTTTTTTGGTGTACAAAGTGACTTTTTGGATACAAGAATATAGGGCTTTCTTATAGGATTTTTTTGGTGTACAAAGTGACTTTTTGGATACAAGAATATAGGGCTTTCTTATAGGATTTTTTTGGTGTACAAAGTGACTTTTTGGATACAAGAATATAGGGCTTTCTTATAGGATTTTTTTGGTGTACAAAGTGACTTTTTGGATACAAGAATATAGGGCTTTCTTATAGGATTTTTTTGGTGTACAAAGTGACTTTTTGGATACAAGAATATAGGGCTTTCTTATAGGATTTTTTTGGTGTACAAAGTGACTTTTTGGATACAAGAATATAGGGCTTTCTTATAGGATTTTTTTGGTGTACAAAGTGACTTTTTGGATACAAGAATATAGGGCTTTCTTATAGGATTTTTTTGGTGTACAAAGTGACTTTTTGGATACAAGAATATAGGGCTTTCTTATAGGATTTTTTTGGTGTACAAAGTGACTTTTTGGATACAAGAATATAGGGCTTTCTTATAGGATTTTTTTGGTGTACAAAGTGACTTTTTGGATACAAGAATATAGGGCTTTCTTATAGGATTTTTTTGGTGTACAAAGTGACTTTTTGGATACAAGAATATAGGGCTTTCTTATAGGATTTTTTTGGTGTACAAAGTGACTTTTTGGATACAAGAATATAGGGCTTTCTTATAGGATTTTTTTGGTGTACAAAGTGACTTTTTGGATACAAGAATATAGGGCTTTCTTATAGGATTTTTTTGGTGTACAAAGTGACTTTTTGGATACAAGAATATAGGGCTTTCTTATAGGATTTTTTTGGTGTACAAAGTGACTTTTTGGATACAAGAATATAGGGCTTTCTTATAGGATTTTTTTGGTGTACAAAGTGACTTTTTGGATACAAGAATATAGGGCTTTCTTATAGGATTTTTTTGGTGTACAAAGTGACTTTTTGGATACAAGAATATAGGGCTTTCTTATAGGATTTTTTTGGTGTACAAAGTGACTTTTTGGATACAAGAATATAGGGCTTTCTTATAGGATTTTTTTGGTGTACAAAGTGACTTTTTGGATACAAGAATATAGGGCTTTCTTATAGGATTTTTTTGGTGTACAAAGTGACTTTTTGGATACAAGAATATAGGGCTTTCTTATAGGATTTTTTTGGTGTACAAAGTGACTTTTTGGATACAAGAATATAGGGCTTTCTTATAGGATTTTTTTGGTGTACAAAGTGACTTTTTGGATACAAGAATATAGGGCTTTCTTATAGGATTTTTTTGGTGTACAAAGTGACTTTTTGGATACAAGAATATAGGGCTTTCTTATAGGATTTTTTTGGTGTACAAAGTGACTTTTTGGATACAAGAATATAGGGCTTTCTTATAGGATTTTTTTGGTGTACAAAGTGACTTTTTGGATACAAGAATATAGGGCTTTCTTATAGGATTTTTTTGGTGTACAAAGTGACTTTTTGGATACAAGAATATAGGGCTTTCTTATAGGATTTTTTTGGTGTACAAAGTGACTTTTTGGATACAAGAATATAGGGCTTTCTTATAGGATTTTTTTGGTGTACAAAGTGACTTTTTGGATACAAGAATATAGGGCTTTCTTATAGGATTTTTTTGGTGTACAAAGTGACTTTTTGGATACAAGAATATAGGGCTTTCTTATAGGATTTTTTTGGTGTACAAAGTGACTTTTTGGATACAAGAATATAGGGCTTTCTTATAGGATTTTTTTGGTGTACAAAGTGACTTTTTGGATACAAGAATATAGGGCTTTCTTATAGGATTTTTTTGGTGTACAAAGTGACTTTTTGGATACAAGAATATAGGGCTTTCTTATAGGATTTTTTTGGTGTACAAAGTGACTTTTTGGATACAAGAATATAGGGCTTTCTTATAGGATTTTTTTGGTGTACAAAGTGACTTTTTGGATACAAGAATATAGGGCTTTCTTATAGGATTTTTTTGGTGTACAAAGTGACTTTTTGGATACAAGAATATAGGGCTTTCTTATAGGATTTTTTTGGTGTACAAAGTGACTTTTTGGATACAAGAATATAGGGCTTTCTTATAGGATTTTTTTGGTGTACAAAGTGACTTTTTGGATACAAGAATATAGGGCTTTCTTATAGGATTTTTTTGGTGTACAAAGTGACTTTTTGGATACAAGAATATAGGGCTTTCTTATAGGATTTTTTTGGTGTACAAAGTGACTTTTTGGATACAAGAATATAGGGCTTTCTTATAGGATTTTTTTGGTGTACAAAGTGACTTTTTGGATACAAGAATATAGGGCTTTCTTATAGGATTTTTTTGGTGTACAAAGTGACTTTTTGGATACAAGAATATAGGGCTTTCTTATAGGATTTTTTTGGTGTACAAAGTGACTTTTTGGATACAAGAATATAGGGCTTTCTTATAGGATTTTTTTGGTGTACAAAGTGACTTTTTGGATACAAGAATATAGGGCTTTCTTATAGGATTTTTTTGGTGTACAAAGTGACTTTTTGGATACAAGAATATAGGGCTTTCTTATAGGATTTTTTTGGTGTACAAAGTGACTTTTTGGATACAAGAATATAGGGCTTTCTTATAGGATTTTTTTGGTGTACAAAGTGACTTTTTGGATACAAGAATATAGGGCTTTCTTATAGGATTTTTTTGGTGTACAAAGTGACTTTTTGGATACAAGAATATAGGGCTTTCTTATAGGATTTTTTTGGTGTACAAAGTGACTTTTTGGATACAAGAATATAGGGCTTTCTTATAGGATTTTTTTGGTGTACAAAGTGACTTTTTGGATACAAGAATATAGGGCTTTCTTATAGGATTTTTTTGGTGTACAAAGTGACTTTTTGGATACAAGAATATAGGGCTTTCTTATAGGATTTTTTTGGTGTACAAAGTGACTTTTTGGATACAAGAATATAGGGCTTTCTTATAGGATTTTTTTGGTGTACAAAGTGACTTTTTGGATACAAGAATATAGGGCTTTCTTATAGGATTTTTTTGGTGTACAAAGTGACTTTTTGGATACAAGAATATAGGGCTTTCTTATAGGATTTTTTTGGTGTACAAAGTGACTTTTTGGATACAAGAATATAGGGCTTTCTTATAGGATTTTTTTGGTGTACAAAGTGACTTTTTGGATACAAGAATATAGGGCTTTCTTATAGGATTTTTTTGGTGTACAAAGTGACTTTTTGGATACAAGAATATAGGGCTTTCTTATAGGATTTTTTTGGTGTACAAAGTGACTTTTTGGATACAAGAATATAGGGCTTTCTTATAGGATTTTTTTGGTGTACAAAGTGACTTTTTGGATACAAGAATATAGGGCTTTCTTATAGGATTTTTTTGGTGTACAAAGTGACTTTTTGGATACAAGAATATAGGGCTTTCTTATAGGATTTTTTTGGTGTACAAAGTGACTTTTTGGATACAAGAATATAGGGCTTTCTTATAGGATTTTTTTGGTGTACAAAGTGACTTTTTGGATACAAGAATATAGGGCTTTCTTATAGGATTTTTTTGGTGTACAAAGTGACTTTTTGGATACAAGAATATAGGGCTTTCTTATAGGATTTTTTTGGTGTACAAAGTGACTTTTTGGATACAAGAATATAGGGCTTTCTTATAGGATTTTTTTGGTGTACAAAGTGACTTTTTGGATACAAGAATATAGGGCTTTCTTATAGGATTTTTTTGGTGTACAAAGTGACTTTTTGGATACAAGAATATAGGGCTTTCTTATAGGATTTTTTTGGTGTACAAAGTGACTTTTTGGATACAAGAATATAGGGCTTTCTTATAGGATTTTTTTGGTGTACAAAGTGACTTTTTGGATACAAGAATATAGGGCTTTCTTATAGGATTTTTTTGGTGTACAAAGTGACTTTTTGGATACAAGAATATAGGGCTTTCTTATAGGATTTTTTTGGTGTACAAAGTGACTTTTTGGATACAAGAATATAGGGCTTTCTTATAGGATTTTTTTGGTGTACAAAGTGACTTTTTGGATACAAGAATATAGGGCTTTCTTATAGGATTTTTTTGGTGTACAAAGTGACTTTTTGGATACAAGAATATAGGGCTTTCTTATAGGATTTTTTTGGTGTACAAAGTGACTTTTTGGATACAAGAATATAGGGCTTTCTTATAGGATTTTTTTGGTGTACAAAGTGACTTTTTGGATACAAGAATATAGGGCTTTCTTATAGGATTTTTTTGGTGTACAAAGTGACTTTTTGGATACAAGAATATAGGGCTTTCTTATAGGATTTTTTTGGTGTACAAAGTGACTTTTTGGATACAAGAATATAGGGCTTTCTTATAGGATTTTTTTGGTGTACAAAGTGACTTTTTGGATACAAGAATATAGGGCTTTCTTATAGGATTTTTTTGGTGTACAAAGTGACTTTTTGGATACAAGAATATAGGGCTTTCTTATAGGATTTTTTTGGTGTACAAAGTGACTTTTTGGATACAAGAATATAGGGCTTTCTTATAGGATTTTTTTGGTGTACAAAGTGACTTTTTGGATACAAGAATATAGGGCTTTCTTATAGGATTTTTTTGGTGTACAAAGTGACTTTTTGGATACAAGAATATAGGGCTTTCTTATAGGATTTTTTTGGTGTACAAAGTGACTTTTTGGATACAAGAATATNAAAGAAAACAAAAGAAAAAACCATTCCTTTCTTCATCCTTCTTCAGAATCTTTGTTTAAATCTGAAGAGAATCGATTAATAATTTCATTTTTTCTAAGAGCAATTAACATAATTTCTTAATGATTTATTACGTTATATATTAAAATTAAGACATTCTAAATCGTAATATCAATTAATTAATTAAAGAACGAACCGAAGAAGAACAGTACTCAACGGGGGACCAGAGGATTTGCAAGTCTTTAACTTGAGGCTAGAAAACGAAATAAATAGATTTTTTTCAGGACACGATTAACTTAGTTTTAACCTTTCGTCACAGCTTCTGGCATCTTGACCCCTCTCCAGATAAGCCCTATTGTTGTTTCTGTTAGCCCGAGGTAAATTGCTACCAATTAGCATCCTCGTACAGGAAAAGTTTTACTTTATACCACCAAAAAAACAAAGAAAAAAAGGGGCACCACAGCGAAAGTAATCAAGAAAAACGGTAAAGAACGGACCAGATCATTGTTAATGATCCATCCGGTTGATCGAAGACAATCCCAGACAAAACTGTCCACGCGACAAAGCAGTCAATGATTCATTCCGGTCATCCCAGTCGTTCGTCACCCTGACCCAAAGTGAGGGTCTTTGTTGTAGGACTCCATCCCTTTTTACGCCTGCAACACAGGAGAGTGAGTGTGGACTGGATTAGTAAAGATCAGAATTAGATTTAAGACGGGTGCCACCGATTGATACAATACCGAATTGCAAAAGACCTGGCACAAAACGTAAAGAATCCGTATAGTGTATCGAAACAACAATTTCAAGGATAATGACAGGATAATTAACAGGAAAAAAGGAGGCAAGTGGGGCAGGTGCGGCTGGCCGTCGACCAATATTGATTGGGTCAGAAAACATACCGAGGAAGGCGATAGCAAATAATTTGTGTGAAGCACAACCGTCTTCTTTCCGTTTGTGTGTGAAGGTAAATAAAAATTTGCCACCGGATTATACCAAGGCAGTTGAGAAGTCTGCCGTGCTATTGATCCTCTTGTCCCCCCCCATTGCATCCACCTATATATTATATTATATATATCATTAGGGCACCCAACAACTGTTTATTCTGCTCTATGTGTTTACTTTACTATGTTTGGCTTTTACTATTTTCAAACCATTTTGCTCTTTACTGGTCGAGTAAATTTGTTCCTCTTCTCCAATAAGAGAAATCACGGATTGAATCAGGAAACTTCTTAAAGTTTTCCGGATTTATTGTGGATCTACTAGAAGGAACCTTTAGAATAATAATAATAATAATCCAACCTGCCCGTTCCATCAATAACGGTTGAACATATGATCCATTTTTATAAGTCAGTAAGGCATGTCAATGGCAGATTTTCTGTGGTATTTACTAAAATAACAAGGCGTGGTTCCTTGTAAATATCACCGCATTTCACCCTTCAAACTTTTTCGAGATTAACCTTGACCCTATTTAGATATTCCCCAATTATAAGTATCATTTACCTGTGGATTTTCTATGGTACCCTTCCTCTTGTAGTATCCTCCTTTTTACATGTCATAAAAATGATAATTGGTAACCTGACCTAATTATTTAATATATATATTTTTTTAAAATTAAAATATAAAGCGGGGAGTAACCGATAGATGACAAAATGGAGAAACAGTGTTTTCCTACAACAGCATCGAACACCTCAGATGGGGCACGTCGTCGAGCCACCTGCATCGGAAGGGTTGGTGTGTGTGTGTGTGTGTGTGTGTTGCCCCTGCGCACAGCCTACCCCTCCTCGGATACGGAGTGGTGCTGACCAGCCAACGGTTGCCACCATTCTGGACAGATCTGCCGGGAAGGGGGAAGTACTTTTGGCACGTGGTAGTAGCGAGCACAAAGCCGACGGATAGCGAACAGAAGAGTCGCGTTGTGCGTTGGATAGTCGACTTTTCTCGTAGATCGTGGTGTGTGTGTGTGTTTTGTGTGTACGGACAGGTGGATGTTTGGGTCTAGTTATCACCCCTCGAGCTCGGCAGCGAATCGAGTGTGGTAAGTATTTAACTTCCTGTGTCGTATTTCGGTAAGTAAAGTTCCAGGAGAGTCCATTCGAGCGAGGGTGGCTTTCGTAGAGAGAGAGAGAGAGAGGAGAAGCTGTTAATAATGTTTCTGTTTGTAAGTGGAGCTTTTTATCAAGATTACCAAAGCATCCATCCTCGCTAGACCTACTTACACCCATAAATAATTTATCGTATGTCTTGATAGTTTGCTCTTGTGTTTATCCGGAATGTGAGGGGTCGTAGAGCCGTTTATCCGAACGGTGACCAAGAAAGGATGGGGGGAGGTAACAGTCGATATACCAGTGTCGACAGATGGTAGTAATTCGGAGTAGCTTCCTCCAATGATACTGCCAAGTGCAACAGTGAGGGGAGATAATTTTTAATCCCCGAGCGTCAGCGTGTTTTTCTCTTATGTTTGGCTGCGGTTGGACCTGTTCATCGATTGACTCCTGCTCGTTTTCGGAGGTCGTCTGCACAGAGAAGAAGATTCGACTGGCAAGCGAGTAATTAAACTTGGGAGTGTGTGTGTTTTTCGTCAGGAACCGATGGAGTCTAGCCAGAACAATGGCTTCCCTTATCTGCAGCCTTCCTGGCAGCGCATCTTCCTGGTAGAAACGTGGCAGCTCCTTCTTTACTCGGCTGCTTCCACACAATTAGAAAAGCAACTGATTTAATTGAGCATGTCCGGAAATGCAACGGACTGTGGGAAATGAACCAGGAGATACTCAACAATGGACACGTTGCTACTGTATAGATAAGTATAGCCTGTCGAGATAACAGGTATAAGAATATATATATATATATATATTCCTCTGGGAAGAGCAAAGCTATCTATAAAGACCTCTTTTTTTTATTTATTCTATTCGACTACATACGGTTACGAATTGAAACTGGTTTGGCCCACTGCGGCTTGTTTACAGGAAGCCAGGTTGAACCGAGACTTGGTTCTTATCTGCTTTGTCCAAAATTCGAGTCAGGAATGTGGCATATCGACGTGTTGATTTTAGTCGATCCAGATGGGCAATTGATTAGATAATCTGTTTATTTACCACCTAATCTAAGAGATAATCTATTATTCAAATCAGTTACGCTCTGTTTGGTTTATGACAGTTCGACCCATCACTGTACAATTATTAAGGGCAAAGTCGGGTTGGACCAGGTAAGTGTCATCGTTGCCATTCTTCCCATTGCCCATTGTTTGGCCCCATGGAGTGTCTGCGCGCGCAACTTTCTCTCACAGCTGGTCCATTCTTCCACTATCTCTCCAGGGAGCGAAATTCAATCGGCCGTGCCGGTTAAAGTTACCAGACTATAAACTATCGACGACAGCACCGAGGCTAGTTTCCTAGCAGCCACAAGCGCGTTATGACGTGTTGATAGAGTCGGAAGTGACATGTCCAGCGGACGTGCACGTCATGTCCAACATCCGTTTAGCGTGCACGGGATTGAATGCTAGATTTGAGGTATTAATGCCGAATGACAAGTAGTATGACATGCCATTTGATAGAAATAATCCTCTTTTGCGTATTCCCGATTTTCTGCAAATACAGTAGATCCCCGCTATAACACTGTTGATAATACCGTGCTATACGAATTCCTGAATTCCATGTTGTACGAGTCACTTAGATTTTATAAATACGTGAGCCGTTCACAGCCCGGCACACGTATTTGTAAAATCTAAGTGACTCGTACAACATGGAATTCAGGAATTCATATAACACGGAATTATCAACAGTGTTATAGGGGGATCTACTGTACCCATGGTTGCTTCGGTTTTAATCTCGGGTAAATTTAACATTTGTCGTGACTCACAGGTGTATGATACGTTGGGTGTTAAAAGAAACGACCCGTTTCTTCTCTAATGACATCACACGTTAATCCAGTAGCCGTAGAGGCTGGCGATGAGCTCTCGTTCTCCTCCGGCGAATCTAATACTTTTGTATGAACACGGTTCCAACTCTGAGCTCAAATCATCAATCTCCTGCACCCACTAATTCGTAGAAGTTTAATCGATACTTGGTGTATGCGTGTGTGGTGGTCAGCGGGCTGAGTTCTGCAGGCTCAGCATATTGGTTCTGTGCTGTTGTTACCCATTGACAGGAAGATTTTAAATATCACCCACCTCCCTCCTTCCTTACTCGACTTTATTTTTAACTTCCTAACATGTTAAATTGCCTTTATTTATAGTTAATAAAGAAATTAACACGCGAACAATAATGGGGTAGTTCACAGTCATTGAAGGATTGGTAAAGAAAGTTGGTAGAGATCCCCCCGATTTAGGCAGTGAAAAATTGGGTTAAACATGATATCCAGTTAAAAATCATTTGTGGGACAGTTAAGCTTGAAAGCTGCGTGCGAACAGCACATTCAAACCGAACATAATTAGACCTGGAGGGTGCTTAAGCGATAAATCAAGCGGCGAAATAACCGAGACATAACAAAAGCCGCTCGAGGGGGAGAAAGAAATGTGATATGACTTGAAATTATTCTTCACGCCACTTGGAATTATTTTAAAACTCGGGCCCGAAATACGCCCGGAGAGATTGTACTATTAACTTTTCACTTATAGTTAAAGAATTGACAAGATAGAAGAGAAAGCGACGTTCCGGTTGTAGGAGAAGATTGAAACAGGGCAAGCAGAAATAATTGGTTGCGTATAAACAAGTCATAATTGTATCGTTGGCTTCGCTCCTCCCAAGCGAGCAGAAGACGAGGCCCAATTAGCCAGATGCTAATGAAGGTGTTTCTGGCCTTTATCAGATTGGAACGAGCTTCTGGGGGAAACAAAGCGACCGAATGTTTGCAAGAAGCTCGGCCGAGTCAATCCATTGATTGGGCGAGCAGAGAAGAGCGAATTTATGTAGTCGTTACGACATGGAAATCGCCTATTATGTCTTTGAGGAGGCCAACACTCCTGGAACTGTTGCCGCGATCAATACGCCTGACAACTCGCTATCTGCTGTAGGCTGTGTGGCTGCTGGCGAGGTGCTGCCAGTCGGCTGAGATGTTGGCCTCTAGGGAACTTTGTGCTCTGCCTTCTTTTACTCCCGCTTCTTACCTGCTGCCCACTAGCCCCGTGTTTCCTCTCTGGCCCGAACATCACAGAAACTGACCCGGAAGAATCCATTTGACTCGGAAGGTTGGTGCCTATACATCATCAACCAAACCAACACAACTATAATAACGCTTCCACTTCTCTCTAAATCCTATACCGAATTGGATAGAGGACTAAGGCAAGGGATTAAGAAATCAAGATAGATGGATCTTGTGCAGTCAAGAAGATTTAATTCTCTACTTCCCGGCTGAAGATACAGGCGATAGGGATACAATTAGAAATGTGGCAGAGGACAAGACGACGAGCTTCTCTCTACTCGATCGATGCTACATTAACATTAGGGAGAGAGATACACCCGGTATCGGCGTTGGTACATCCATTCCTCATTCGGTTTCTGTCACCTCTGGGGATAAACTCATTCGACAGTTATCCTCCGGATGATATCCCCCCTCCCAAAAATTGATTCTTTTCTAATACTAAATCGAGGGTGGCTTTCGTAGAGAGAGAGAGAGAGAGGAGAAGCTGTTAATAATGTTTCTGTTTGTAAGTGGAGCTTTTTATCAAGATTACCAAAGCATCCATCCTCGCTAGACCTACTTACACCCATAAATAATTTATCGTATGTCTTGATAGTTTGCTCTTGTGTTTATCCGGAATGTGAGGGGTCGTAGAGCCGTTTATCCGAACGGTGACCAAGAAAGGATGGGGGGAGGTAACAGTCGATATACCAGTGTCGACAGATGGTAGTAATTCGGAGTAGCTTCCTCCAATGATACTGCCAAGTGCAACAGTGAGGGGAGATAATTTTTAATCCCCGAGCGTCAGCGTGTTTTTCTCTTATGTTTGGCTGCGGTTGGACCTGTTCATCGATTGACTCCTGCTCGTTTTCGGAGGTCGTCTGCACAGAGAAGAAGATTCGACTGGCAAGCGAGTAATTAAACTTGGGAGTGTGTGTGTTTTTCGTCAGGAACCGATGGAGTCTAGCCAGAACAATGGCTTCCCTTATCTGCAGCCTTCCTGGCAGCGCATCTTCCTGGTAGAAACGTGGCAGCTCCTTCTTTACTCGGCTGCTTCCACACAATTAGAAAAGCAACTGATTTAATTGAGCATGTCCGGAAATGCAACGGACTGTGGGAAATGAACCAGGAGATACTCAACAATGGACACGTTGCTACTGTATAGATAAGTATAGCCTGTCGAGATAACAGGTATAAGAATATATATATATATTTATATTTCTTTCTTTTATTTTCGTGAAACGGCCAGAAGGTCACACTAATAGGAAGAGGTGAGTAAAAAAAAAAAAATAAATAAATAAACAGTAAAACCTTAAGTATGGGACTAATATGGGTCTTTACGGATGGGTTTAAATTAATCATTTTTGAAAATTGAGGGAGTAGGGTGTTGGCATTCGAGGTATAAAGGTATTAAATAAGGAAATAAGGTTTAAAATATGAATCGAACACAAAGAAACACGAGATTTAAGATATGTAAAGGTGATAGACGATCCCTTTTCCTGTCTCAAAATTCATTTTTTTTAAATAAAGAAACGTTGATTTCGGCGTTACACAAACGTCTTTCGCATACTTTCGAGTACGTTTGATATAATTTAATACTGCAGCTTAGTGTTTAACAATGGGGATTATTTTTTAAAAAATTTTACCCTATTTGTTGTAGTATAATAAGCTTAAGCACCCAATTTTCTAAGGGTATGTGTTGGGGAAAATTCCCCGTATTTTTCGGGGGGAAAATCCCCGTATTTTTCGATAAAAATGGTAAAAAAAAGGGGGGGATGATAGAACACTTAACCCTTTACACCTGCCGTAGTAACTAGCGCCATCTCGAGACGAAAAGAAGAAACATCAAATGCATCCTCTCGACCCCACTCTGGTGTATAGAAATAGCATCAAAGGCCAGTCGAAAGGGAGGAAAAGGGGAACCAACCAACACGCACGGGAAGGAAAATTTACGACGAAATCACACGCTAAGGCACAAAAACTTTTTATTTGCTAACCGTGACGGCTTAATGGTCACAGTATGGCCATAAATACAGATATGGAAGAGCAAAGTGGCCTTCCCTTCCAATGAGGCAATATCTGGCACGGAAGCTCTCTTCTTTTGTCTGACAATTGGCGCTCGAACTTCCCAAACGACGTCCTCACCGCGCGTAGTATCCGTAGGGCACTCTCGCTAATGGGCGATTTTCTTTTTAATAATCAATGGGCCGACGAGAGTGGGGGTGGAATTCGATACCGAAAAGGCCCCGGAATCACCCGGAAATTCAATGTTTAACACGCCAAGAAAGAAGGGGTGGAAAAAAGAAAAAGAAAATGGAATCACTTCCGGAGCAAGTTACGGTGGAATTAATTACTCGGATACGGGCGTAGAAAGGAAAATCGGTGGTATAGACGAGGAGGGGGAGAGGTAGAGAGAGAAAGAGAGAGAGGGAGAGCAACGCGTCACACCAGTAAACGGTGCATTAGGTGGCTATCGATCCTTCGGATGTTAACATTTTAAACAAATCGCGGCCCAGGGCGCTAATCCCCCCTTCGCTCCCAGCTTAAGTCAGAACACTTGGCCAAGACGCTGTCGATAACAGAGACTCTTGTTAAATAATTCCTCGGTGGGCTGTTCTGTCACCGTTAAATTTAATGGGTTATTCAGCAACTGGCACTTCTACTCCATCCAACCAACTGGCAGACTGGCCACCGGGGAACGATCTGTCAGGAATGGAAAGACGATGCAACTCCAGATAAAAGTCTGCACTTACTCTTTATGTCGTTTCACACGCTGCAACCGAAATTTCCACCATATTTTTTTTTTCTTTAAACGGTTCTCCTCTAACGTAATTAATTAATAATAAAGGCATCTAGTTCTTCAATCTTTGGGCTTACTTTAGTGTGTTAAGTGGACCATCGATGTATTAGGTAGGGGGTCATCTTCGTTTCAGGGTCTCCTTATCGTTAGTGTGGGTCCTTCGTGTTAGAAGGGAAGGGAGAGTTGGTGTTACGTCTTTTACAAGTAGAATTACGCCATAGAATTGATAGTAAAGACCCAACGTTCGAGTTAATTGCGTAACGTTGTGTGTGTGTGCTTTATCTCGTCACCGCGTAACTTCTCCGCTTTCGATAACTCTTTCCGGGAAGTGATTTAAACCATTTCCTGCCCGTCCGACCGTTTCGTCTTCCATTATATTTCTTCTTCTCCCCCTTCTTTCTCCATCCCAAACTTAGAGAGCGCGCTTTATATATATATTTTCGAACACTTCTTAATTCCTCGATCTGCCCCCTCCATCCGAAGGGTGCGGCCTTCCTCTCCACATCGAGTGGGGGGGTTAGTAGAGGCGAGAGAGAGTTAGATAACAGCCCCTGCATCCGGCCGAGAAGGCGCCATTAAGGGGTGGAAGGGAGCGTGGATCATGCCAAAGGCCGAATAAAGCCGTGGGCGCAATTTTTACGGCTCGTGTGTGTTATGTGTGGGGGGGACAGGTGTAAGTAATGCCTCTCTCTCCGTCCAGATAGAGCGGTTGTTGCATTTGTCGTTTTAGTGTATGTGGTTTATGGACTGTGTGCAGAGATAGCTGTCTGTTAGCAGATAGTATTGATCCGTGCAGCTGCGGTTCTGCTCCTCACTTCCCCTATAGCGGCGCTTATCCTGCTCTTGAAATATTGGGAACATATTGCGTTGTTTGTTGACCAGCAAATGCAATCTTTGTCCAGAAAATATGGCCGCTTATGATTTGTGACCGATCTAAACTCGTTAACGTTACACCCCCCCTCCGCCTTCTCTCTGTGTGACGTCTCACGTTTTAAACATATATACTGTATATTATTTTATTGATAATTAGGGGAAGGTAAATTGAATTATTTCCCTTTAGAAGGATGTATACTTTAAGTACGTGATTATTTGGTAGAGGAGAGAAAGGAGGGAGGGTGCCTGGAGCTAGCAAAAGATTTACTTCTTGGCGGCTCTTCCATTTCCATCAAGCGTCACTCTACCTAAGGTGTTTCTTAACCCGACGTGTTTCCTGCCAACAATTTCAGCTGCCATTTACTCAACACATCGTGATGTTTAAAGGAGACTTATTTCGTTCACTAACAACTCTCTGGCAGTGTTGATTCCATCCCCTTTTTCTTCTTCTTCTTCTTCTTCTTCTTCTAATGTAATTTTAATACACGTAAAATCTTATTAAACAACGAGATATAATACTTAAAAATGGCGTCGGTTAAATTGTGTGTGTGTGTGTGTTTTTTTACGTTTAAACAATAAATTATAATATTTCTAGTGTTTAAGAACAGTTGAAAAAGTAAAAATGGCGTCGGTGAAAGACTGTATTTTTTGTGTGTGTGTATTTTCTTGTTTTTTACGAAGGAACCAGGCGTGTAGACAAGAGTAGAAGACGGCCTTTCGTGTCGATCACGACTCCCTTCTTGGCCCACACCATATTTCAGGATTTATATTGTTTGGCGTTGGTAGCTTTCCCTCGGACGACTGCCGCTCATCAATCACATCTTTCTCTTGTATCTTCTACCAACGATAACGTTCGGTGCCGGCAACAGAATCCATCACCGTTCAATCCCCACAAGTTGCACCCAAAAAACCCGTTCCTCTTTCTACCCGAATAATCCGATCGCCCTCCCAATAGCCAGAAAGTCTCTCTCCCTCTTTACACCGAGGGGGGAGGAGGAGGTCATCTCTTACGTCACTAATTATCGAGCGAGCTGTCACCGTCTCCTGTCTTCTCCCCTTCAACCCCCTTTTAACGAGTGTTGTGACGCCCTCCGCTCTTTCGGGGATGGCCCGGTAGCACGCGCCTCTCGTCCCACACACACACACTTTTAATTCGGCGCGAGAGAGAATATTCCTTTCGGGGGGAGGGGGAGGGGAAGTGACGTTTTCGTTTGTTTCTCGGGGTCATTTCACGCTCCGAGTGGCGGGCACGTCTTGAAAATCCCCCGTGGCTTTTTTTCCCACCCGAACACTGTGCCGCCATCTATCGGCAGAAGGCCCAATTAGTGTTTTAGGTGGAGGAAGTGGCAGTCTCGACTTGTACAAAGTAAGTTTTAGTGTTACCACAACAGAAGGATATAACGTGCCCGTGGGATATAAGTGGCAATCTATCGTCCCCTTAATAAAGGTAAGAAACGTAATAAAGTGGAATTTTTCGCGCATTGAGTTGTTACGTCGATAAATTAGCTCTCTCACTGCACTTATTGAGCTGACACACGAGTGTAGAAACGTAGTCGACTGAAGGACAACGAACGTCTCTACCGATTATCTACCCTCTTTATACGTACTCCCGCTTCTAACATTTTTATTATATAAAACCAGCGCGGTGTGTGTGGTGTTTAGTTGGCTCCTTTCGGAACTCCCGTTTTCTGTGAGGCCAACGTGCCTTGTGTGTGTGTCGGGGTCGACCGGTCACTCGTTTGCTCTCACCTCTACACCTTTTAAATCTCTCATCCCTCGAATCATTTTACCGGATTCCGATTTTGTCATTCGTTATTTAAGATGTTTTAACCCCCTCTTCGGTCACGTGACGCGCCAGTCACGCTCTAATAATCTTTGGCGCGTGTTGGCACACTTATTTTTTTTTTCTTTCTTTCTTTCTTTCCTCCCCTCTATATGTTCTGTGCGCGCTCTCTTCTGTTTTCGGTTATCTCCGGCGCGAGGTCATGTGACCGCTTCGATTTTCCTCACCCCCCTACCCGAACTTTTGGTCACGTGAACGACGTCACACACGATAATTAGCGTAGTGTCGAAGCTGACGACGACGTTTTTCAAATCGAATTCCGGTCGGAAGGAAGGAAAGAAAGAAGCAACATCGAATCACACATCATCTGCTTTGTGTACTTTTTGGTAGAGATTGAGGGAGGGAGAGGGGAGCCAAAAAAAGAAAAAGAAAGAAGAAGCGAGCAAATCATTGCGAGTGTACTTTGGGAATTTCTTTTGTTGCTTTTCGTCCCAGTTCAATAATACCATTTTGAGTGGAGAAGCGAAGCAGATGGTGGATCGTGCGAAATCACCAAGAGGAATCACGCTCGTTTCGAATCTGTGATTGAAGAAAAATCAACGAGATTGACACTAAATCACTTGACACCACATTTATTGTTGTCTTTTCATATCCCATTGCAATTAAGACGCTTGGTTTAGCTTTAGTCTCGTTGCCTTCCTTTCTTTCTCTTTGTTTCCACAGTGATTTTCTTCTTTCTTTCTTTCTCTCCTTCCTTTTTAAATGTCTGCCGAGAAAGAAGAAGAAGAGGAATGGAGCAGATCGTTCTATTCTCTCTTCTCTTCTCTTCCTGAATTAAAATACACTTCTACCATCTTGCGGATTTTCCGAATACTTTTCTCCCCGTCTCGATAAAGATGGAGAAAATTTTGTGCCTCGTCACACCGAGCCACTTCAACCCCGGGTCACGTGAACGGGGATTGGCAAGCGCCACGTGATCGATAAGTAACGAGGCGCTGAACTTAAAGACGGGGTGTTTCCGTTTACGAGGGTGGAAGAAACAAATTGGGATCTTGGGACGAAATGTTGGAGGAAGAGTGGATGGCGAGGATTTTTTATTTTTATTTTTTTATTTTTTTTGAATTTTTTTGGGGGGGGAAGGAATGGGTTTACGGAGGGGGAGGAGGGAGGGTTTCTACGTTGTTCGGTCTGAAGAGCACCTCGTAAATGCGGCTAATACTCGAGAAAGTCTGAATAAGAGCCGCGGGTGCCGCATCGCAGACGGCAACCATCGATCCCGTTGTGTAATTAAGTTACTGTGTGTGTCTGTGTGTGTGTGTGTGAGCGTTGTTGCCGTTGGCGCGGGGGCGCAAAATAACCCACGTCTTGGCTTCTCCTTAGAGAATATCCATCACTCTCTCTCTTTCTCCCTTGCAGAGACCCTTCCTCAATCTCGTGCAGCCGAGCGAGCCCTTTAATTATTTCTTGGTTCTGGTTGCTCTTCCCTGACGCGTCGCAGTTAAACGTACTAACTGCTAGTTATCGATCTGTGTGGACTAACCCACTCACGTGACCGATCGGGGAAGGAAACGTGCGGCTCACGTGATCTGGATGACTTCTTTCTCACACGCCGCAGCTGTTGCTAATGAATTCTTTCTCGTGTGATCGTCGGACGAGGGGGGAGGGAAAGAGTTTGTTGCAGTCACGTGATCGGAGATGGGGCGCGAGTCTTTTCGCGTGACCCGCGCCCGTCTTCGGATTAATCGGGCGCGCTCACGTGACCGGAGGAATGGGCGGAAGAGGGGGGGGGAGCAGAAGAGCCGAGAACCACGTCGGCGTGTCTGGGCGTTTTTCAGAAAACAAACCGAATAATTGGCGAATTGTTTCTTTTCTGGCGACTGGAGGCCATTTCACGCTCGACGAGCTACCGAAATTGGGGAAAGGGCCATTGTTCCGAGTGAATAACGAAGGACGAGCACATTCTCGCTTGCTTTCCCCACGCCAAGCATCTTCAACGCTTTGCAAGCCGCTAATGAACTACTTGTCTGTCTGTCACGACGTCGCGCATTCGATGACAAGCTTCCGGTGTTGCCGAAGACACCGTGACAGCATCCTCACTGCAGAGATTAATTCCCATTGGCGCTATCCGAACGGCTTCTGTACCAACTTTACTGCTTCTGCGATCTTTGTTCTCCCCGAAAAATGTCAATATTTGCAAATGAAGACATAAACCTGTTTTGTAATAAAATACCCCAACCGCTACCGCCATCTGCAGAACGTTTCGTCAACTAAAATCCGTAAACCCCCCATTCACGGATTTGGACTCGCATGCTTTTATTTGTTAACCCCCTCGCTGCATTATCTAGAGTGGGAGTGCAATGACTTAGCTAGGGTTTCATAGTAACCCCCTATTTTGGCTTAACTGAGAGAATCGACACCCCACCGTTCTCCGAATAGGGCTCTTTAATGGGTTTGGCAGACTTAACTCTTAGTTAGAATTTGTGTGGTGTCAGCCATTCTTATTGGCTTTCTTCTCGGAAAAGTCTTCGAATGGATCACGAATTTTACATAATACAATTCATCTGAAACAATTTACTCGATTTAAACAGAAGAAACAAATGATCCACTTTGATAAATCTTCGAAACAGAATCGTGTAATGGAAATTTTGGTAGATTGGGGTCATCACACAATTAAATTATTCTAGAAAATTTCGTGTTTCTTATCTATCTAAAGGGTAGAAGAATCAATTAATCTTCACGCAAAACTGTAGCAATTTTCATAGGAAGTGATTTCAAGATCCTTTTCACAATGGTATTTTCTTATTTCAAAGAAGAAACTTCGTTCCTCCTCCCTAAAAAATCTCCTAAAAAATTCGTTTCTTGTGGATTTCTATGGCTTTTGCTCCGTCATTTTGGCAATCGACCATGAGTTTTAAATCCTCCAGTTATAGGGTTTACCAGTGTTGATTTTGGGTTGTTTCTCCGAATAAAATAAGAAATTCCAAGCCGTGGACACTTGTCGAAGGTTCTCATCCGTACTCGGTGGAGTTTTCTTGGTTTTCTTCGCGTGTCTAAAACACCTGAATAGGGACCAGTTTCCCATAGAAAGTCCTCCCGTGAGGCACTCCCCAGTGTTGTGTTGTGTTTTATCCCGACAATCCTGCGATCCTACGGTCCAACTTTGAAGGGTCCTACTGTAATCGAGAACGGGTTCTTGTCTACCATTTTTTTCCCTTCTTTCTCTTTTTTTTTTATTCAAACATTGTCCCATTTTCCGTCTCCACGTCTTTATTTCCTGTTCGATCGAATGATTCACCTGTTCTTTTACCATTACTTTGAATTTTCCTCGGCGGAACTTAAAACTGTTACTTAATTGGAACTAATGGCCGAATACACTAAACGTATTCGCCTCTGGCCTAATTTATCTTGCAATTTGGAAATGTATAACACTACTTTCTTTACCGCATCACTATTAATGAAGTTTGTCGGGAGAGAGAGAGAGAGGGAGCTTGAAGGACCAAATGAATAACTGGGGCGTGACATTTCCCAACCCAACAATCGTTATAATGGTAACTCCCTTGAAAGTGAAATAGTACACTCGTAGTTGGACTACTTTCTTTTTTCCTTCTTCTTCTTCTTCTTCTTCTTCCTCTCCCCCCTTTACTTCGAGTCTCATTCGAGTGTCTCGGATTACTCGACGATGCCATCCAGGTGCTATTAAATTCTCTAGACGGTGATTTAGTGCCTTGTTTACACAATTAATGCCTGAATAGAAAATCAAGATTCGACCGGTCCATTTGTAATTTACCACTCGTAACTCGTTAGACGTGTACAAAGATTTTTCTGTATAAGTTATCGAGTTCTTCGTGATGAGGAATAAGTGTTTGCTCGAAGACCATGCCATTGAAATTGGTGTTTGCACGCCCGTTGTTACGCCACACTCGTAATTTATCAGCTCCTTCCTTCCCTCTAACCTGTTCTCTATCCGGCACAAATATTTATTTCTACAGAAGTAAATCGATTATGAGATTATCACCGTCTTGTTTATGCAACACGCCGGAATAATCTGCGTATTGGACTGTGATACTTTTCGTACCCAGTTTGCAATTTATGTATACGTCTGCTGTCTAGACCGGGTCGCTAACCTTTCTGTAGAAGGAAGGTAAAGTGTTTAACTGGAAAGTACCTTCCTCTCTTTTTTTTTTTCTCCCTTCATGGTCAAAAGACTATCCAAATAAAGAGGGAAGGGCCGATAGCCGCTGCTGTGAGTCACGATCATTTTAGCATTTCCTCTTGTTCTATCTTCGCTCTCGTGGGATCTGTCTGTACGTGTTAATATTCTGTGGGTCCATTGGTGTAATTATAGACAGAGATACGGGTTCGATTTTCTCTCCAACCAGCGAATATTTTCTTATAAAACATCGGTTTAGTAGGGTGAAGAATTGCCCCCCCCCTTGTTTACCCATAATGGCAATTCAAATTACATGAAAAGGATCCGGTTTTCGTTTAAATTTTTGTGTTAAAATTAAAATTTAATTACTAAATCTTCATTATTTATCCCGAAAAAGGATGAAGAAAGAAAGAAAACAAAAGAAAAAACCATTCCTTTCTTCATCCTTCTTCAGAATCTTTGTTTAAATCTGAAGAGAATCGATTAATAATTTCATTTTTTCTAAGAGCAATTAACATAATTTCTTAATGATTTATTACGTTATATATTAAAATTAAGACATTCTAAATCGTAATATCAATTAATTAATTAAAGAACGAACCGAAGAAGAACAGTACTCAACGGGGGACCAGAGGATTTGCAAGTCTTTAACTTGAGGCTAGAAAACGAAATAAATAGATTTTTTTCAGGACACGATTAACTTAGTTTTAACCTTTCGTCACAGCTTCTGGCATCTTGACCCCTCTCCAGATAAGCCCTATTGTTGTTTCTGTTAGCCCGAGGTAAATTGCTACCAATTAGCATCCTCGTACAGGAAAAGTTTTACTTTATACCACCAAAAAAACAAAGAAAAAAAGGGGCACCACAGCGAAAGTAATCAAGAAAAACGGTAAAGAACGGACCAGATCATTGTTAATGATCCATCCGGTTGATCGAAGACAATCCCAGACAAAACTGTCCACGCGACAAAGCAGTCAATGATTCATTCCGGTCATCCCAGTCGTTCGTCACCCTGACCCAAAGTGAGGGTCTTTGTTGTAGGACTCCATCCCTTTTTACGCCTGCAACACAGGAGAGTGAGTGTGGACTGGATTAGTAAAGATCAGAATTAGATTTAAGACGGGTGCCACCGATTGATACAATACCGAATTGCAAAAGACCTGGCACAAAACGTAAAGAATCCGTATAGTGTATCGAAACAACAATTTCAAGGATAATGACAGGATAATTAACAGGAAAAAAGGAGGCAAGTGGGGCAGGTGCGGCTGGCCGTCGACCAATATTGATTGGGTCAGAAAACATACCGAGGAAGGCGATAGCAAATAATTTGTGTGAAGCACAACCGTCTTCTTTCCGTTTGTGTGTGAAGGTAAATAAAAATTTGCCACCGGATTATACCAAGGCAGTTGAGAAGTCTGCCGTGCTATTGATCCTCTTGTCCCCCCCCATTGCATCCACCTATATATTATATTATATATATCATTAGGGCACCCAACAACTGTTTATTCTGCTCTATGTGTTTACTTTACTATGTTTGGCTTTTACTATTTTCAAACCATTTTGCTCTTTACTGGTCGAGTAAATTTGTTCCTCTTCTCCAATAAGAGAAATCACGGATTGAATCAGGAAACTTCTTAAAGTTTTCCGGATTTATTGTGGATCTACTAGAAGGAACCTTTAGAATAATAATAATAATAATCCAACCTGCCCGTTCCATCAATAACGGTTGAACATATGATCCATTTTTATAAGTCAGTAAGGCATGTCAATGGCAGATTTTCTGTGGTATTTACTAAAATAACAAGGCGTGGTTCCTTGTAAATATCACCGCATTTCACCCTTCAAACTTTTTCGAGATTAACCTTGACCCTATTTAGATATTCCCCAATTATAAGTATCATTTACCTGTGGATTTTCTATGGTACCCTTCCTCTTGTAGTACCCTCCTTTTTACATGTCATAAAAATGATAATTGGTAACCTGACCTAATTATTTAATATATATATTTTNGCCCGACACACGTATTTGTAAAATCTAAGTGACTCGTACAACACGGAATTCATATAAAACGGAAAAATCAAGTGTTATAGGGGGGAGGTCGACTGTATCTACTAGTAATACAATGATAAAAAAGGTACTGTACGCTCGTTATCAACCGCAACGATATAGATAAAAGTAAACTATTATGTTATCAATCACATGAGTATTTATAATGGATGAAACATTAAGATATTTCCAAGTATTTGGTTAAAAAATCAAACAAGAATTACCTGATAAATGTTCGAAACAGATTGTTACTGACAAAAGAATACCATAAGAATGAACAATATGTCGCCAATTCCATTTGTCAAAATGATGAAAGAATAAGTCACCAATTTCAATAGGAATATTATTATGTTACAGAGTAATATATTATTATATAAAGGGTAACTTTTGTAAGCTGGGGGGTGGGGAGAGAAAGAAAAGAATACTAAATTAAAAAATATATATATAAAGGTGGGGGGTGTGAGGTAAAGATACAGTAACTTTACTTCATTTCGGGCCTTGTCTTTCATTGACTAGTGCCTGTGGGAATTCAACATATGCGGTCGAAGGGGAATTTATGGCATTATTACTTTATTTCTAGGTAAAAATAGCGTTTCATGAAGACATATTTGGAGGGGAAAGAAAACGGTCTGAAAGATAATTTAATCTTACAAATGGGGTAATACAGATTTGATGACGTTTTTTCTTTTTTGATTCACGGTTGTTAATTCATTAACACGTCTCTTTCGTTCTTTATTATAAACAACTGATAAACCATACATTACACACCCTTCAACTTCTTTAGGAATTTGCTAATAGTCCCAAACGGATATTTACGAATATTTTTTAATGAATAACCTCCTATTTTTTAGGAATTTTCAACTTCCTAGATGAGGCGAAACTTTAAAGGAATGTCATTTCAGTAATTGATGTCTAATGGTATCAAGATGGCTGTAATTCTGATTGTTTCCATTCTACAGTACTTACTTTCCTTTAAAATTAAACAGTAACTGTTTTTAGCAATAAATTCCTGATTATTTCCTGTTCATTTTATGAATATTCTTTACTCGGACCCTCGCCGTTTCTTTAACGATGAAGGCAAGCTTAATTAGTATTTAATCTTTACACACCATTGGAATTTTAAGCACTGTATTTATCAACTGATATATATATATATATGATAAAAGGGTGGTTTATTAAAACTGCTAGTTCCTTTCGGTAATATTCCTTGACCGTGAGAATAAGTCTGCGAGTAGCAGATGATAGATGAGAAATGTTGGATCCGACCGAGAAGCAGAATCCGGATTTTCTCAGAAATGTAGGAAACAATTCGATCAGTTGATTTAAAGATTGCCAGTATGGTCAGGAAAGAAATAAGCTGCATATAATGGCCGAGAAATTTAAAATTGAATTTAGTAAAGCGCGAGATGATTTCACTGGTTGAAGGAACATCCTATTCAATATTTATCAGTTCTAGTTTATTATTGATCCATTTGCTTTATTAATTGTATATAGTAATTTAATAGGAATTCAATTTGTAAAAGAGAAAATAATAATAATAATAATACATTTTCTTCTATTAATTTTCCAAGATAATTTGTAAACAGTCTTCTAAATGGTATCCAGTTTATTGGATACTTTACATAATTATNTTATATCTTATAAATAAGTTTAAAAATCATTCAGATAATTGAAAAATAATATAATTTAATTTAATTTCCATGATTTATACATTCAATGCAAACTTCGTATTCATTACTACCAGATTTTTAATTAATGCTCTTCCGAGTAGCACAATTAAAAATAAAATGATCATAAAAATGTAGAAACGAGTAGTAGATTCCTAGACTAATGAAATGCTACTTGAAATTTTACTTAATTCTGCGTTGAAAGCCGTAAGAGATTTATGAATATCTTTTCATTAATTTCACTTAATTGTAACTTCCCATCTTCATCATTTCCTCTACTTCAAGATGTTATGGAAAAGTCTATAAGTTTGCTTAATAATTCAAGATGAATTTACATTTTATATAATAATAATAATACATTTTCTTCTATTAATTTTCCAAGATAATTTGTAAACAGTCTTCTAAATGGTATCCAGTTTATTGGATACTTTACATAATTATTTAGATGAATTTTTGTGAAATGAAATGCCATTTTCTATTATTTATCTGAAGAAAATGTTATTGAATTGAGTTTTAAATAAATTTTAAAATAGAAGAAGGCAAATTAAATGATTTATTTACTCTAAATCAACTGACAGTATTGATTATTTGTTGATGAAGAGCCAATTATATAATTGAATTAATTATTTTTTTTTTTTAAGCATTACTAATTCTTGAATATTACTAATTTAGATACCACTTAATACAGTATAAAGTATGCAAACCTGCTTACTATCTATCAAAAGTGTAAGTAAAATATTTAAGTGGGCAAATTCATTTTTCTGAAGGTTCCTATATTGACTTTTTATCAGGATAATATAATTATTAAATTGAATTTTAAATAAAATTTAAAGCAAGAGAGTGTAAATTAAACTATAGTATTTATTTTAGCTTATATCAGTTGATAAACTGGAGTTTTTTTTTTTGATAATTGTATTGATGATTAGATTTAGTACTTGCTCCATTTTATAAAGTACCACTTTCGACTGCTTCTATAATTGAATTGATTGTTTTTAATCATTTCTAATTATTAAATGTTAATAATTTAGATAGTGATTTTAACATTTAATACTGTATTCAGTTAGTAAATGTGTTTATTTATCTAGAAAAAATAAAAAAAACTAAAGTACTTTCTATCAGGCAATTTTAAAGAAGTGCTAGCTAGCTATTTTCACTCTGTATACTACTTAAACCGACTATTAATGGCTTTTGTAAATAAAGTAGTAATTGCTATTACTTAATTTTATGATAATTAACATTAAAGTGCTCAAACAATCAATTTTTATTGCTATTATATAAAGTAATCAGCATTAGATTCTCTCCATACCAGAACTTAATTAAGTTTCATAATTCAATCAATAATACCATAAAAAA
>NW_019385971.1:125628-140492 GCF_000671375.1 Centruroides sculpturatus | reverse complement strand
CGCTATTAACCTACTTGAATTTTCATTGATATTAAGCCTAACAAAAATTTTTTAAAAATAATAATCGTCGCTATTGTATCGTTAAAAATTAGAAAATTAAGCCTCGTTTAAATAATGGCCCCCTGTCATGGTCGAGCCATGTTGCCAGCTAAGACACGTAAAAATGCTATTAAAGTAGCCAAGACATAGCCAAATATCTTAGCGGCACATCACTAGCGGGCATTTGAATTTGCCGACTAGAACGATCGTTTAACCGATGTGACAATTAATCGGGGATTGGATAATTGATGCTCTACTGTATTCAATTTTAGTACACTAAATCTCTACTTATTCAATTAATTGTGATATGGTTTTAATGCATTTATACGAATGGCACAGATCATGTGTAAAGTGGCTATTAGTATAGAGAACTAGAAATTCGGTTGCTCGGTGTTGCTTTTTTATAGATAAAGTTTGGTTCTGTGTAAAGAATTTTTTCTATGGTAAAGACGTTCACTCCGTAATAACTGGCGAAAAAATATAACAGGCTGCATTCAGATCATGGTATGAAATAAGTGACAAATCTGAATGCATTATGCTAAACCCTTTGTAAGCTCTAACACCTAATGCATGAAAAATGATTTCACTTCATTCCTCTTCATTCAGTGTTATTGTTTTCGTGTCAAAGAAAGGACAAAGATCAAGATAATTTTTATATCCAGACATATGAAACATCATGTATAATTTGAAATACAACAAAAAATGGTGTATAAAATAGCAGACTAAAATGTATATACCAAAACATTGTAATGTTTTCAATAATTAATGAAAAATAAGTTATAAGTTAATGTTTTCAGAAAGAAAACTTACACTTAATGAAATTTTTATAGAATTAATTTTTTACGGCATATTTAATAATGTAATTAATAATGGAGTCTTTTGACTAAACAAATAAATTATTTTCTCATTTTTTTTTGTCAGACCAGATTTACTTTTCGCACGAAAAAAATGCAAATTTCTCTTTCAAAGAAATTTCGATTTTCTTTCTATAAATAGGGAAACAATTTTACGGATGAATTTTTGTATGTTTCCTAATGTTTTTAAAGGTTCGTTTTCTGCTGTCCGTAAAACACAGATTTCATTACAGATAGGTTTTAAATATCTAATTAATAATACGCTATAAATAATTTTTTCTGCAAAAATAATTTAAAAAATTCCTATATGTGATAGATAATGATGTACATGTACTAGCCCATATACTTTTGGAAAAGTTAAGCGGTGAACAACAATACGATAAATTTATGAACTGCATAAACTGATATTGATACAAATTTTTATTTAACAGAACATCTTTTTATAAATGCAAACAAGACAGTACGCGTCCGTTAAGAGGTTAATTAACTTGAAAAAAAGCTATTTTAAAAAAAATTCCGGGACGCATTTACTTTAACAAAAAATTATATTTCTTTAGACTATACGTACATGATGAGTCAATTTCTTTCAGTCTCTTGATACGCTTTTGAGGTGATAACGATTCCATGGAGGAGTCGATCTTTTATTGTAGGCATTGTGCAGTGAATGAATATCTGCTATACAATAAAAAAAGTTAAGACTATGCCATTGAATTGTTATCACCTCAAAAGCGTGTCAAGAGACTAAAAGAAATTCACTTATCATGTATGTATAGTCTAAAGAAATATAATTTTTCTGTTGAAGAACTACAGCAACTATAAAAGTCTACGTATTTATTAACTGGCATGAACCGAGCAAAACTGTCTGAGACAGAGTTGCGCGGCTCTTCCTGGTACTCTCTCTCTGTTATATATACTGTAATTAGATATACGTGCACCAATTTTCGGCTTTCGGATAACAATATTCAGGCATTAGGAAAAGTCGGAAGAAAACTGATTTACACTGATTATTTATTGTAAAAACTGTAAGCGTTTCAGTTTATTCAGCTGTACTTGGTACAAGTACAAACATTATGATGGATAATTAAATTAATTTATTAATGTGAAATAATAAACACATTAAATTTTTGTTTTTACAAAAGTAGTTTTCTTCATTTATAAGTTTTTTAACTTTATATATAATCTATTCATAAAATATTTCACTTTTACCATAGACAGTTACTACAGCTGCCATGAAACGCCTAAAATTCAAAAAAGAAAAAAAATTGATGTATTTTACTATATGTATGAGTGTTTGTGTGTGGGGAAACAATTTTCTTCACCCAGTGTAAAACTCAATGATAATCTCTTTTTTTTACAAAAAGTTGTAACTGTTTTCCGGATAGTTTTTTATTAGAGGCATTTGTTGGTAAATTGTGTTATTTAGACTTCCATGTGACAGAAACATATAGAGGTATCTTTCTGTCGGTTTCTCAGTGGTATTAGATTTAATGAAGATTTTCCTCTTAATTAAACTCTTCTTTAAGCTCAAGATTATTATTTTTGAATCATTTTTCTTGTCTTTGAATACTAATTAATTATATAAAGTTTACTTTTATGTGATATATCACATCAGATGGCATCATCACAATTTTCAAATTTTTGCTAAAGAAGTTACGAAATTTCTTGTTTTATATTTTATACATAGGTTATTAAATTAACGAAAATACATACATATAAAAAGATATCAAAACTTAAGCGTTGATTAATATCATTTATTATAGAACAAACCATGAAAAATACACATCAAAGTAAAAGTGTTAATAAAATAAGAATTACTGGAGTACCTGTAAGTTTGGTATTAATTTACTTTAAATTATTTATAAAAAATATATCTTATTTCTATTTTTAAAATATTTTAAGTTTTCTCCTTATTTAAAAGTGAAGAAAATTAATAACACTGTAGTCTTTGATGGTATCGATTTTAAATTTTTATGTTCAGTCATTCAAAATTTAAAAAATGTTCAGTAAGTAAATTCATTTTATTTATACATAAAAATATATGAAAATATAAAATTTTTATAAGATATTTTACATAGATATGAAATTATTGAACCTGTTGAAAAAGTATTTGGAATTGAATTAGACAACGGTACGTGGAATGGTTTAATTGGAAAAATACAAAGAAAGGTAAGAATAGTAATAACAGTTCAATTTAATCTGTGAAATTAATTATTATTATCTATAATAGTTTATTTATATATATAAGGAAGCTGATCTTTGTGCAATTTCAATATATGCGACATACGACAGATTTCAAGTAGTGAAATTCACAGCTCCTATTGATGGTAGTAGCGTTTTATTTGTTCTTTCTAAACCTAAACAAATGCCAAAACTAATGACAATAATAATGCCGTTTTCATTTGAAGTAAGTAAGAATTTGCTATATTATTTACTTTTACTAAAATTACGTTTTTTAGAGAAGGAATGTTTGCTTGAATTAGACGAAATTTTATATTATTGATGATTTTCATGTTGGTGAATTATATCGAAAATATCTGGACCGGTCATTCTGCACCAACCTCCGTTATGAAGTGTGGATGAACTGACGAAGATTTCGATAAAAATTCTTCATATTGATCACGTAGCAAAATATGTACAGTACATCAAAATATTCAACAAAAAGAGAATTAGCGGTATACGGACGTATTCTAGTTTCCATCATTCCTTGTTGGGGTTGTTTCGGCGTTTTATCTACGTAAAAATGACGCTGGTAAATGCAGATTAAAAAACTGCCCTGTGGTGACGATACTTTTTAAACTTTTTTCAAATTTTTGTCTGCTGACAATAATTATAATTAACTATCTGAATCAAAAAACATAACACCTTAATTTGCTGAGAAAATTTAGTGAATAAGCAAACGTTTTCAGCCAAATATGTTGGCCATCATCAGGCTGAGATATTCGAATATAAATAAAATAGAACATAAATTTAAATACAAATAAAAATACCGAATGACATATACACGTATTATGCTATGCATATATTTATATATATGTATTTTGTTATTTATAAGAATTTTTATTTTATTTTTCTTTGTGCATATATATGCATAAAGAAAAATAAAATAAAATAAAAATTATTCTTATAAATAACAAAATATGTATATAAATATATGCATAGGATAATCAAACATTAAAACGTTATATAATAATACACTAGATCAGAGGTGAGCAACCTTTTTAATCAACGGGCCAATTTAAATTTTAAAATTTTTTGGTGGGCCACACATAAAGTAACACTTATTAATAATTTACAAAACTTTATTTATAATAAACATTAGAATAAAAAAATATAAAATTTAAAAAAAGTAAAGATTTCATATACAAATTTTAATGCAAAATAAAAACAAACAAGAAAAGAACAGAAAAACGAATTTACTTGAAATTTTTAATGAGAAATTTGGCACTGTTTTTTCGATACAAGCTGATCAATATCAGCCGGAATTGATGAGGTAGCTACACGTACGCAGCTTTCTAATCGTGCATCACTCAGTCTTGATCGGTGGTCATTTTTGATTAATTTCATGGTTGAAAATAATTGTTCGCAAACATACGTACTTCCGAACAGAGACATCATTTGCTTTGCATTTTTCGTCAAAAGCGGAAATTTCTCAGGGCTCACATAAGATTTATAAAAATTTTCGATGTTTACTGAGAAAAATACATTTTTTAAATCGGTATTATTCTGCATGTCAATCACTTCCATTTGAAAGTCTTCGGGAACTGTATCCACATCGATATTAAATGGCGAGGAAAACATTTTCATGGAAACCGCTGTCTTCTCAGCTTTGAACATTTGGAATCGTAATTGAAATTCGTTGATTAAAATGTCTATATATTGTGCGTATTTTTGAGAAGTAGTAACGTTTTCTTTTTCTAAATGTGGAAAGTGAGACACATTATTCTGCAAAAGATGCTGTTTCCACAATTTTAATTTGCGCTCAAAGCCCTGAATTTTATCATACAAATTGTGAATAAACTGTCCTTTGCCTTGAAGTTCCACATTAAGATCATTGAGATGCTGAGTCATGTCGATAAGAAACCCAAAATCGCACATCCATTCTTTATTACCAAAATGAGGAAAGGCATATCCCTTCATATCCAAGAACAATTGTATTTCGCTTTTTAAGTTGTATACTCTTTTTAGCATTGCACCTCTACTAAGCCAACGTACTTCGGTATTAAAAACCACGTCGCCATATTCAGTTTCTAAATCTTTCAGGAATTCTTTAAATTCACGGTGATTTAACGCGCGCGACTTTATAAAATTGATTAGTTTAATTATTGGTACTGTGACATTTGGCAAACTCAATCTTTTCGCACACAAATTTTCCTGGTGAATTATGCAGTGGTTAACGAATATTTCCCTTCCTGTGACCTTCTTAATGTCTTGAAATAGCCTTCCCGATACTCCTACCTCCATGCTTGACATTGCTCGTGCTCCATCTGTCGATATACCAATAATCTTTTCTAATGAAATTGAAAAATTTTCCAACACAGACTTTAGTTCATCGTACAGGTCTTTGCCGGTTGTAGTCCCTTGCATTGGAATCAGTGAACACAATTCTTCGGTAATATTAAATTTGGTGTCAATACCACGTAAAAATATAGCCAGTTGTGCTGTATCGCTAATATCGCAACTCTCATCAAGTGCCAAAGAACAGTATTCGAATTTTGCAATGCGTTCACGAAGCGTTGTTGCTATATTCTCGGACAAGTCTTCAATTCTCCTTGCAATGGTGAATCTTGATAAACTAATGTTTGAAATAATGTTTATTTTTTCAGGAAATGCTATTTCTGCAACAGCAGTCAGACATTCTTTTATCATCTCTCAATCCGCAAAGGGTTTCATTTTTTTTCAGTATTTGACTGACAACAAAACTAGCCTTTACTGCCGTATTTGATAAAATGGCTTGATTTTTTAAAATAGGCTGTTGTTTTCCCAAGTTTTTCTCCATTTGATTAAACTTATCTATCCGGAGTTGTCCTGTTAAGTTTTTATATTGTTGTTGATGTTTTGTATCGTAATGCCTTTATATGTTATATTCTTTTAATGTCGACACAGTCTCTGAGCATATTAAGCATACAGCTTTATCTTCGACGAAAGTGAAAAAAAAATCAAATTTCCACTTTTCTTGGAAATGCCTGTGATCATCCGCAACCTTCCGTTTTTTTGTTTGCTATTCCGACATGCTATTATGGATTAAAAATTTGAAAGTTAAAAAAATTTGTAGGAAAACTTAATTTTGAATAAAAAAAAACTCCAATATTACCTTTTTGACAATAATATTGCACTCACGCCTTTCAAGAAACACAAGAATTGCTAAAATTGCTAGTTAACAGCTTACCAGTCTGACTGTGTGACAGAAGCAAACACAAACAAGCACAGACGCGGCGCGTTCATATTGCATGTTTCAACAACTCGCCGACAAGTGAGTAACCCGTCACAAAAAATTGTTTCGGTTTAGTATGTACTACCATTTTATTATAAATAATTTTATAACAATATATTGATGGGAGAAAATCGATAAAATAAATTCAATTTTAAAAATGCTTGGCGGGCCGCATAAACATGTTTAACGGGCTGCAAGCGGCCCGCGGGCCGCGTGTTGCTCATCCCTGCACTAGATGAAATTCAATAAAATGCAAGAACATGCAAAACTACTAAAATCAAGACATTAAATTAAGAGCTTTCTAATCTTTTCATTAAGTATTTCGAGGCCGAATGCAACCCTTCCAAATCTCTAGAATTAATGCATGCATTAAGTAACCTGGTCTTATATATTTCAATTTTTCAGCGCAAATCGACAATATCGGTGAATGTACTGGTTTAATAATACAGTAGAGCGTCGTTTATCCGAAAGCATTCCAGTAGGCAAATTTAAATTTTTGCTAGTGCTGTAGCGCTGCAATCTCTGGCTATGTCTTGGGCTACTCCAATATTTTTTGTTGGTGTGTGTGTTTTAGCTGGCAGCACTGGCACTTTTGTGTGGTGTTTTTCTGAGGATGGTGTGTCGTGCTGAATCGAACGTTTCTGATACTAGATCAACTTCTAAAGTATATATTTTTTTGGTTTTTATATTTTTCAATATATTTACTTTGTTTGTACAAAATAAAAAAATAATTTTTAACGATACAATAGCCACGATTATTATTTTAAAAATTTTACATTAGGCTTAACATCGGCGAAAATTCAACGCGAAGCGACACGCAACAGAAAAAAATTTGAACACGGGATAGGTTAATATATTTTTCGCTTATGATCGANTCAAAGTTTTCCGAACCTTGTTAAACATATGTAACATTTCTCAATGGTTTGATTCTTTTAAAAATATTAAAATATACGTATTATACTCTGTAACACTACTAAACTAGAGCCTTCCGATGCACTATTTGAGCGAAAAAAAAAATTGTTAAGGAAAAATTTTCTGTTAGCGAACCCTTTGTTAAATATTTCGAATGTCATCACTGTATACAGTACATATAATACAGATTGATCATTGACTGTTGGGTTGTTTTAAATCAGAAACATTTTAATCGCAAATAGAATTATATGTTAATTTCATGCTTCTTTGTTGAAATGAAGGAAAAACATTCTTTTATGAACTTCAAGAAAAATGAAAGTCTATCGAAAAGGACAATTTACCTATTTCATGAGGTGTTCAAAATGGATATGCATGCTATCTGACAGTATGCAAGGCAACTCATAATAACTTCATTAATCCTCCTAAGCTGATCAGCTGTTATCTGTGTGAAAGAATCTGTTATGCATTGTCATAAATCTGACATTTTAAACTGCTATATGGTAAAACCTGTCCTTTATGTAGCCCCAATAAAAAAAAACTAATTGTATCAAATCAGGAGAGCAGGGAGACCATGGATATGGACCTCCTTCACCAATCCACAATACTGGAAAAATGGCATGTAACCACTAGAACTGGAAGATCCCAATAGGTGAGGGACTCATTGTGTTCATAGAAAATGACATTATCAAGAGTTACATATGTGAGCAGTGGTCCAACTTACTCTACTAAGGATTCCAAGAATTTTTGGGAGTTAAGGTTGCTATCAATAAAAATATTGCCCAATAACTCATTAGTAAAGTAATCTAGCCCAAATGTTAGTGCTCTACTGATGTTGAATGTACTTCACTTGCAAGCAATGTGGATTTTCTTGTTTCCAGTAACAAATGTTACTGTGTTTCCCCAAAAATAAGACAGTGTCTTATATTAATTTTTGCTCTGAAAAATGCACTAGGTCTTATTTTCAGGAAATGTCTTATTTTTTCCAGGAAGAAGAATTCACATTTATTATTGAACAAAAAAATGCCCAAGTTGAACTTAGACGAGAGTGACGTATAGCCGGTGTGTCGAACTGTTGCCTGGACTCGATGACCAATTAGTGCTTACTGAACCGTAGCACTATGCAAATGTCATGTGGCGTGATTCCCAGCCGACCAATTAGCCATCACCTATATTTGTAGTAGAGTTTACCTCACTACAAATGTAAAAAGAATGTTTCATACATGAAGAAAATTCACCTGAGAATGGTAGGGTCTGTGTTGCCAAAATCCATAAACATTTCTGCAAAGTTTATCTTTGCATTGTAGTCTTCAGGAAAAAGCTATTGATGATGTTGGAATTTGTATGTGCGTATGATACTTAAGAGGTTGACCCTCTTGAGTATCATATGCCTGCAGAGCCACACAGCAAATGAAAGTAATTAGGTTTACTGTGAATGTGGCTGTGATGTCCATAACTGTGTTGTCCATCTTACAACTCCTGGTCCTCCCAGGTCTCGGAGCATCATCCAAGTCATTCATTCATCAAAATTTAGCTACCATTCTCAAGACTTAGTATATTTGGGATAGGGCTGATTGGGATGCAATGCATGGAGTTGTGCCATAACATCCCTTGTGCTGCATCCCTGAAGGTAAAGTTGTAACATCTTGCTTTTATTTGTCTTTATATATCTCATTCAGTCACGCTGTTTGCACTCTGCTAAACCTACTTTAAATTCCTGTCCAAAGTAACAAAAGACTACTGCCACAATCACAGTAATTTTCTTTGCTAATTTCTGCTTTTGACATCACATATCACTGTGTTGCTAATTGAAGGCATGGAAAAATCTTGAGTCAAAGCCAGACTTGTACTTTCTTTCATTTCTTGCAGTTTGTCAGTTAATGAAGCAAATACTGCATCATCATCATCAGCACTGACAAAATTGGCAAAGTTACACTCCATATTTCCTATGCTGATTCATGTATTATTGATTTCATTGTTTTTGTCATTAATTGCATTTGGATGATCATCGTTATCATTCCTTGCCTTACAAAACAAATTCTAATTGTTGTCACAGGAACAACCTTCAAAGCAGCCAGAAAATTTCTCATGGCATCTAAAACATTCCATGATTTGATATTGTTGAGATGCACATTGCTTGAAATTTCACAAATCAAATAATGCAGCAATTGAACTATTTATGTCATGGATGATTCCTTGATCTAGTGGTTAATTAAAGATAGCTTGTGTTTGGAGCAGAAACAGAGCACTAATACATTAGAAATCTAATCCTTCTATGGAATGTGATGAAATCCCATCAAGAAGCAGAACAATATGTCTGTTCTGCAAGGGCCATTTGCCATTCAGTCATCATCAGTTAGTTTCAGAAGATGGCTGCTGTTATCTGAGCATTTGTACTGGCAATAAATAAGAGCTTTACCAGAAAATTGGAACTGTATCTGTAGAGTAGAGAATCACATCTAAATGCAAAATTTCCAGCAAAAAAATGCTTAACTTCAATGCTCGAATGTTTTCGGCCACTATTTTATCAGCCCTCTTCAGGAAATGTAAAACGGAAAACCGTTCTATAAATGGAATGTAGCTGCCTTCTAATTTTAAAAGTTTCAAATAAGTTCAAATAAAGGCTGTGACGTTTCATATATGACATATATCTTATGAGTCTAAATAGTATTTCCATGCATTTGGTACATGAATGGCATTTGTGTTGATGCAGGCTCCACTCCTGCCTGCTCTGTAGATCTCTATCTTTTCTAATGTTCTAATAACATGCCAGTCAAAGACCTTAATGTATTAGCATAGCTTGGTCCCAATGGGGAAATCCCCAGATCGCTGGCATAACGTGCCAGAGCTGTATTAATGTTTCCTTTTTGTACTTTAAATGTACTCGTAACATACAAAAGGAAACCCAATGTTTTCTGCCTTCTGTCTAACGCAAAGGATGGCACTGAGGACACAAGAGTTCCTGGAATTTACTGCATCCCACTACAGGACAATAGATTTGACAGAATACTGTCATATATAGGATCCACATGCAGATTGCTGCAAGCCAGGCTAAAAAATCACAAATGTGACGTATAAAAAGGAAATATTAATACAGCTCTGGCACGTTACGCCAGTGATTCAGGATTTCCCCCTGTTGGGATCAAGCTACGCTAATACACAAGGTCTTCAACGGGCATAATATTAGAAATTAGAAGCGGTAGAAATCTGAAGGGTGGGCAGATGTGGAGCCTGCATCAACACAGATGTCATTCATGTATCAAATGCATGGAAATACTAGACTCATAAAATATATGTCATATATGAAATGTCACAGCCTTTATTTGAACTTATTTGAAACTTTTAAAATTAGAAGGCAGCTACATTCTGTTTATAGAACAGTTTTTCTGTTTTACATTTCCTAAAGAGGGCCGATAAAATAGTGGTTGAAAACATTTGAACATTGAAGTTAAGCGTTTCTTTGCTGGAAATTTTGCATTTAGGTATGATTCTCTACTCAATTTGTATTGGCCTTATATTGGCAAAGTGGTTGCCATATTCCTTGAATGGTCACACTTTTTATCCATATTGCATTGGCAGATTTTCCAATTATTGCCAAGTCAAGATGGAAATAATTAGCAAATTTCAATTATTGCAGATTTTCCAATGGAGTAGCTTTTCACTACCATCTTACATAGCAGTAATTCTCAGCTTGCTATGTTGCTTCCATAGACCCATTTGTTGACATTAAAATTGGCATGTTCTGCTTACTACTCAAAAGTTGGCTTTATAGCTTTGATTCATTTGTTTGCAGAAGCATAATCGATGATTCAGACTCAGTGGCAGCTGCTAAGGACATAACGTTAAAATGCCACTGGAACTTTTGAAGTCATACAGCCCAATTTGAAAAGCAATTTTGTCTGCCTTATCTTTCACTAATGACTCATACACTGGAATAGAATTCATCTGCACTTGACAAAATCATTTAGTTTCCAGGTCATGATGTTTGGCATCCTGGATATATTTTATGTTGTTGATTTTGCATATCAACTGGGCAGTTTGTGTTATTTTTTCTATCTACATGGATGAAGAATGAGGACAATATTTTAAAGTTCCTCTTTGTTAATTATTGTACATTTTTATTGTTAATTATTGTACATTTATATCTGGCAACACTGGTACAGTTGTTAGTCGTCAGAGTTTCGTCAAATTGAAATGTTGTAAATAAGTTCTGTTAGTCATAAAAGTTAAGTATTAAAAGAATAAAAGAAAACGAAAGGTAATGCTTTATTTTTTGTCTTAACACTCTTAATACTGTGATACGCTTCTTGTCTAGTCTTGGTATAAATTTGTGAGCACTATGTTGGCCTTTTTTTATTACTAGATTTATTACACCATCACTCAATACAAGCCTTAGAAAATCACTTTATTTAAGTTCCTCTTGAAATGTTATCTCTTCATTCTTTTTCCTTTTTCAACTTCAACCTTTGTTCTGTTTCATGTCAGTGGAGACATCCTTTTGTTTTTGTTTTTATCCCATTGTACAGCAAAATGAAAGTTTTTCTGCTGACTAGAAGTAAACAACTTTCTAGCACTAGAGTAATGAGGGAATGGATGGGAGAGGGAGGACATTCAGTGATTGATTGAATACATAAGGCTAATCATGCTGGACTTTCGAGTGAAATTGTCAAGGTACTTCATGTTCTAATCAGAACACCAGAAACATAATGTATTGGTCAATATGAGATTGCAATGGCATTGAGATATGGTCAGCATGGAGCTGACCATATCTCAATGCCATTACAATCTTGGAATATAAGAGAAAATAAAGATCACAGACCTATCAAAGGGTGGAGAGTACATCAGAAAATAGATTTGAGTTAAAAGTACTAACAGTTTCAACTTAACAAGACTGTATTATATAGAGAACTCTATATACTGTACAGTACTTGATGACTTTTGAGTTAACACAGTTTGATTTAGCAAGATTCTACTGTCTAACTCTGAAACTTGAGGCCAAATGACAAAAATTTATAAGAATTTAAAGGTAAAAAAATCAGAATAGTATCTGTTTAAACGGTATTTAAAACTCCAATGTTTTTTTTCCAAAAGACAACTGAAAGTGCTTATACATATTACAAAGTATCAGGAACATCCAGGAGGGAGACAAGAAGAGCAAATTGTCCTGGGCCCTGAGGAAGTAGTGACCATATACAATGATTTTTTGTTTGCTTCCTTTACTTTAATATAATTTGCTATAGAGCACTCAATATATTGATATATTTTGGCGTGGACCTCCCATTACCCTCTGCACGAGGTTATTTTTGATATAGTTGATACAAAAGTATTAGTAAACAACAGCAACATAGACTTGTTAGGATTCTAAGTTAGGCATTCTATACCTGTATCAAAGCAAAAATGCAAGAAATCAAAATGATATTTTGTGAATTAAACTAATTTTTAAAATTTTTATTTTATATAATTTAATAGTATTCAAATAATGTAGAAATGACTTTTCATAACACTATCTAATTTACAACATAATGAATAATCTTGGTACAAATGAAGTTTTGTGTGCTTGAGTATGGTAAAATAATAAAGTGTATCAAATAGCAATAATTGTGTGAGGGGCTAGCCGGGGATACCGAGTAGTTATTTCTCATGCACCACTTAATTGGCAAACTATTCTTATGAATAGCCCTCTGTTTGTCTAGAATAGGGGTCCCCAAACTTTTTATCCCGTCGACCCCTTTATGGAATATTTGCCTTCTTATCGACCCCCAGATTAAGTATTTAACAAAAACATTAAATCATTTTTGTATTTCTAATGTTAAGCGATAAGGAGACCCGCGTAACAACCCAACAAAAGAATTTATAGTTCTCATATCTTATAAAATCCACCCAATAACATTAACAGAAAAAGGAGATATTTTCCACTGATTTATAATCTTAAAAAATAATAGCAAAATTATGGATAGATGGAAATTTGCCTATAGTTCTAAACCGTACATGTCATAATACGTAAAATACACAATTATCTTTGAAAACATAACAAGTTATATTGGATGAAAAAACCTCTGTCATTTTATGACTACTACTGAATGCCTTAAAAATATGTTGACATGCCTTTTTATTAAAATAGTTGATATTAGTGGGATGGATGTGTCCGAAGAGAAGCAGCAAGATTATTGACATACGATTGAAAATTGGTAAGTTTTAGTCGCAAAATCACCACGGTTTTTCCAAGTTCAATCTGTTCCTCTGTTTTGTCAAAATTGCGTTCGCGTGGATAAAACCAGCTTCAACCACGTATAAAGTTGGGAATGCAAGAAAGGTTCGGTTTCTGCTCTGAGCTTGGGATATTTAGGACAATATTGTTATTGCTCCAAAATTTACTGAGGTTTTTATTTTTAAACAATGCTTTAGCTTTGATATCTACATATATTTCACTCAGTTCATCTTCTAAGTCAGGTTCACTACCTTCATTATCTATTTTTACGTCAAATGCATTAGCAAACCATTCGGGAACACGCTTTTCGAGTCTTCGAAACGTGCTTTAAAGTCTTCTCTTAATTTATCACGATGTTTAATATATATCTCCAAATTACGGTCGGAAATCTCATTTTCTTTTAGTACTCGCAGGTTTGAAAAATATTTAAAATCGGATCGTGCCAGTGAAGATTTAAATAGCTCCATTTTTATTCGAAAGGCCATAATGATTGTTCCAGCTCGAATAATTGTAACATTTTTTTCCTTGCAAACGCTTCTGTACTATATTAATGATTTTCGATATATTACGATATTTTCTCTGTAAAGGACAAAATATCTACATTTAGATATAAAATACTTAGAATGACAACCCTACTAGAGTGTAACAGTGCAACGTAAGTCTGTGTATAATGAACTACAAGCATTCATAATATGTTTGTAACACTAGTACAGTTGCCAGATGCGTGAAAACAGAGTAACACATGCTTAAAGCGGCGTTGGCTAAGGCAAAACTCAAGTTATAACTAGGGTAATCAGTAATGTTGTTGATCATATCAGTATTTCGACTTTTTATTAGAATATTCTATTTTTTTCCTAAACAGTCTAATTGATCATCTTTGGTATTAATCGACCCCCTTTCGACCCTCGTATATTAATCGACCCCTGGAGAACTCTTATCGACACCAAGGGGTCGATATCGACCACTTTGGGGACCCCTAGTCTAGAAGGATGGTTTCCTAATTTAAGGAAATCGAGGGTGGAGGACTTTTATAAATAGAGGAGAAGGTGGTATTATGGAACCCCAATTACATTTTAGTGAATTGTAAACAAGGTATCATAACTATACCCACATTTTTTGTGCGAAAAGTACTGGTAACTAGTAAACTAAATGTTCCTAATTGGATTTTTCGCTAGCGTAACTATAAGTATTATTTTTTAAGGCATTTGTACAAAAAGTCCGAAAGTAGGCTTAGAGAAAATCGGGTGGTAATATGGAACCTTACTGTATATTTTCAAAAAAAATGCTGTAATGTAGCCAAAAACAAATAGGAAAGTACAAAAAATGTTAAATAATTACAAAATTATTTACTCCAATGTATTTTATCGCAAAAATGCTTTTATAATAGAAAAATATGACCTCCATCAACAATATATATTCCAGC
>NW_019385971.1:119822-125545 GCF_000671375.1 Centruroides sculpturatus | reverse complement strand
AAGCTGGCAAATGAAGAATTAAAGGTTTACTTTGACAACAATTTATTGAAACATAATATGAACCCGAAATATCTTGGCGTCACTTTGGATAGAACTTTATCTTTTAAAACACATCTGATGAATTTAGCTGCCAAGGTTAATACCAGAAACAACATCCTCCAAAGACTATGTGGAACTACATGGGGTTCTTCGCCGTCCACCTTACGGATCTCTGCTCTTGGCTTGGTTTTCTCTGCAGCAGAATACTGTGCACCGGTATGGATGAACAGTGCTCACATTAAAAAACTGGATGCCCAACTAAATGCTACTCTACGTATCATAACAGGTACTATTAAATCAACTCCTATTCACTGGTTACCTATTTTGAGCCATATCCCTCCATCTGCACTCCGAAGGGACAGCACTTTGCTCAGGGAATATAGGAAAATATTGTCTAATCCACAACTTCCGATCCATCAGGATATTGATGACCTCAACATAAATCGACTTAAATCAAGACACCCTCCTCTTATAAGAGCTAAATCCCTGCATTCCAATAATTTCAACCTCACTGAATCTTGGAAAAGGCTCTGGGCTGATGTCTCTCCGGTGGACAGTCGACAACTTCCTTGTATCACAAAGCGACCACCTGGATTTGAGTTATCCAGAAATCTTTGGAGTGTGTTAAATAGGATTCGGACCAAACATGGGTTGTGCAGGGACAGTCTTTTTAGGTGGGGAAAAGTTGCATCCCCACAGTGTGACTGTGGTGCTGAAAGACAGACTATACATCATATCTTGGAAGATTGTCCAGTAAGATCTTTTTCGGGACAACTGAGTGACTTCTTGATTATGACTGAAAGTGCTTTAAACTATATTTCTAACTTAGATTTACATTTATGATTTGTGTTCTTACTTTTTCTGCTTTCTGTTCTTGTTAACAATTAGATGTGTAGCCATACGCTAAATAAATAAATGTAGAAATGACTTTTCATAACACTATCTAATTTACAACATTATGAATAATCTTGGTACAAATGAAGTTTTGTGTGCTTGAGTATGGTAAAAGAATAAAGTGTATCAAATAGCAATAATTGGGAAGTCAATATTTGTAAAACATTTTATTCGATTAATCTTTTACTCGGGCAACATTTACGTATTCTGTAGACTTATATAAGATTATCAATTCTAAATATCTGATTTTTTATATGAATTTTTGTTTTTTTCTAGAATAGGACAAAAACTTTTCAAAGTAATGGCTTCAACACTCAATTCTAAAGTGCAGACTTTACTATTTTGTGATATTGAAAGCACTGGATTGCCATTTGACGTTGGACTGAAAAACGTACGAATTACAGAATTATCGTTGTTGGCAGTAGACAGGGTTGATTTTGAAAACAGCCATGGAAATATGCGTGTTATTAATAAATTAACCCTGTGTTTTAAGCCTGCAAGCCGTATTTCTTCTGCAGCCATCCACATGACAGGTAAAAATTACTATTGTACTCATAATTTATTAAAATATAATAATAATTGGAAAATTTACAGGTTTGTGTAATACATCATTACAGTATCAAGAAACTTTTAATCAGAATACTGTTAAATTAATAGAGTTGTTTATCGAAAGACTAAATAAGCCAGTCTGTCTGTTAGCTCATTATGGTCAAGGGTTTGGTTTTCCTCTTTTGAAAGCAGAATTTGAAAATACAAGCGCAACATTCTCTACACCCTTATTATGTGCCGATACATTACAAGCATTCAAGAACATTCTTTCTAAGCAGGACATTCCTCAATCATCATCACATAATTATACTTATGTGTCGGATATAAGTGAAAATGATGTCGATGAGATTTTAAGTCAGGATTTACATATATTTGAGGAAATCAAATTGCCATCATGCAGTAATATATCTGAACATAATAATAATAATAATAGTAAAAATTTAAATGGATACAGTAAAAATAATGGTACAAATTCAGTTGTACTTGAAACCATCTCGCCGTACGTTAATGAGACGACACCTAGAAAAATTGCAAAAAAGGAAATAACTCCAACTCTAAATAAATATGTACATGTGAAAAAGAATAGTACATCTAGAAAACAATTATTTCCAACAGATGCAACAACTCCTACACAGAATGCATCTACTGAAGCAAAAGATTCATCAAAGAAAAATTCAAATAAAATATCTTTCAAATTAAGCAATCTTTACGAACATTTCTTTCATTCTTCTCAGCCATATTCTCATCTTGCCGAAGCCGACAGTATTTCCCTATTGAAAATAGCGAGAGAAGTTAACAATGAGTTTTTAATATGGATTGACACACACAATATTCCATTTGAAACTATAAAACCTTTGTGGTAATTTTGTAAATGTGCCATTATTATTTTTTAGATTTTAAATCATGTAGTTTTATTTCATTTTATAATTGTTTATAGATGTTTTTTTATAATTATATGAAAATTTTAATCATAAACATGTAATAATCAACAAGGATGAACTAACCATTGTTGAATTATGCTGAATTAATTAATACACCTTTTAAACAATGCCAGTTTCATTTAGGAAGTTCTTCTTTCCTAACTGACACTGACAGTCGTCTGTCCATAACTGGACTGTAACTGGGTTAAAAATATTAGCGTTCCTTCAACCCATTGTTAAAAGTGAAATGATTAATTCAGCAATAATCAATTATTTAAATACATGTAAAATGCAATCATTTATATCATGTATATATAACTTATATGCAGTGCCGGCTCGAGGCAAGTTTTAGGATGGAGCGAGATCCTATTATGGCGCCCCCTTGGTTGCCCCTGATTTATACCGTTTAATATTCTTTACCACTGAGGCTCCTCCCCCTAGGACTTAGCGCCTGGAGCGGCTGCTCCGTTCGCCCTATGGTAGGGCAGGCTCTGCTTATATGTTATAATAAGATTTTATGTATTGTTATTAACTACAAGAGCTTGTTATAGGCTACAGAGTGTTTCTGAATTAAGTACCAAAACTTGAGTATTAAATCCCTTAGGTGAAACTAAATAAAAAATACACAGAGAACAATTTGTAAAGTTTGCTTCATTAATAAGATGGTAATAAATCAAGTTTTAATTAGTTGGGCTGCAATTTTGAAATTACAGGTCTATAAATTTCCACTGGCATCTGTTGTACTGTCTGTTCTTTAATCTTGAGAACAGAGCTAGATATAGAAAGATTAGGGCAGGAGTGGCCAACCTTTTGCATACGATGCGCCAATTTTTTGACAGACGAGTTCAGATGTGTCATATAACTCGAACACTTGTTATACAGTNTAATTATCTCGTTATAATTTTCAATATTTATTTTATATTATTTACTAATGTTAAATTCTATTCCGCTTCGATTTCCAAATTGCTTCAAATACGAAAGAATCGACGATTTTTCGTGTCTTTTGCCAGCTAAATTGTCAAAGCCATTCTTATTCCACACACTAATTTCATTTGAAAATAGTAGGCAAGCCAAGAAAACAATTTTTGCATTTTTATGCATTTACAGAGCCATTTTATCATGAAAATGTCGAACAAATTTTTTTATTGGAGCATTTATATTTAACTTAGGCATTGGCCTTTCTCTTTTAATATTGTTTTCTTTTTAATTATATGATCTCGAGCCAAAACTTTTTAAAAATAAATTTTCAATATCGCAATTACATTCTGAATCGCTAACCATGATATAAGGCTAAAATTAAAAATAAAATTATAAAAACTTACTCGGTGAAATAAAATGTGTGGTGGATATACATACCTGGTACAAAACATTCTTCAATTGTATGAATATACTTTTAAAGAAAATTATAATTAAATATAGCTTTGTAATGAAACATACATAAAAATAACATAAAATATTTTTTACTCTTTAAATCTTAACCACTTAGTCAAATAGCTCCCAACGAGTGGAATCAGAGACAGTCCTGCTAGGTGTGCGGTGTGTACATGCACGCGGGCTGCCAAATCCCGAGATTGCCCATACCAGTCAATGTCAAATGTGTGTTTATTCACATCACTAGTATATCTCAAAACACGCGACAGGGTTCTTGTAAATTTTAAACATTTCTCACCATAGCTGTAAAAGTCTAAATACGTTAAACTTAATAGATTGTCCGTCGTTTGTTTTCTAACTAATTCGTTTTAGGACCAGGTGTCGTTCACGGAAATTTCCAAAATTTACAACTTTTCGGTCACTCTCGTCGAACTGGAAAAATGTCTGTCTTTATTACATCTGATATTTTGAAGAAATCAATCCCACTGTACTCGGCTAGAGATTAGTTCGGTTAGGTTTTTGTTTAAGTAAAATTTCAGCTCTTTCGTCAGGATTTTGTTTATGTCCCCAATTCCCTGATCGCTTAATTATTTAACTACTACTTAAGTAGAAATAAGTCGAAACTGGTTACTTTGTACTGTCTGAAAATTGCAACCACTTCAATCGAACCAGATATTGAGGCATTAGTTTCTAAACAACAATGCGAAATATCACATTTGTTTTATATTTTACATTTTTTTGCTCTTAAGCTACTTTGGCCCAAAATTCCATAACTTCTTCCGATGTGGCCCAGAGAAACAAAAAGGGTTGGACACCCATGCTTTATCTAAAATTGCTTAGTTTTGTTGACGTGGGCAGTACGGAATTAAAGAAAGGGAGAGTGACTGGATCTAAAGATGATATTCATTATTAGCATTTACAATTGTTTTAAAGGAAACTCGTCACTACCCTTAAAATTAAACTTCTTGACATTCGATAATAATCAATCAATCAATCTTTATTTGTACTAAGAAAAACCTTGTTACAGGGGGTTATTATTATACAGTAATTATCTTTAAGTTTACGTATAGTATTTATTCATTATTCTGTTAAACAATTCTATAAATACAACAATAAAATTACACAAATTTTCTAACAATATACTGTATATATTGTTTGTTGCTAGGTTATTTATCCTAGCTCTATAGTTTAAGTCTTGGTTCGTATGGATTATTTCGATGATTTGATATTCTTTACGATATTTTTCTAATGCAGCACAGTCCTTAAACAGATGGAGTAAGGAAAAGTGAATTTACACCAATAGCAGTATTCTTTAGAATAATCAATATAAGTGTTATTGACAAATAAAGAGTATTTGTTAAGTCGGATTTGAATTGATAAACGTTTAATATTCATCTTTGTATTAGCGGTTATGATGTTCGAATCTGTAGGTATATTTAGGGTTTCCAAGCAGGCCTACCAAGGATTATAAACCGAATTCAATATTGAATTTTGGTCCTTTATGTGACAAGGCTGAATCCATCATTAGTGTATAGCCGTATTTCCAGTTTTCCTCTGAATTGTCAAATATTGCGATTGAAACTCCAAATGATTGGAGTACCAGATCGTCTGCATGGAGTACAGTAGACACCCTATAACACGGGTTCCTATAATTACGATTTATATAAGACGGCGAAAAAATTGCGACGGTATTTGTACAAACCTGGGAAAAAAACTCCTATAATTTGGTAAAACGTCATCGGGCAGCCGAACTACTTTCCGCCGTCCAGAGCCACGCTACGGAGAATTTAGGCGGGTAAATTTGAGTTTACTATCATCTGTACAGTATTATATATAAATTAGGTACTGTACATATAATTATATATTAATTATATATAAATTAGGTACTGTATATATAATTATATATTAACTTAATTTATTGTAACTTTATTATAATTAAATATATATTTT
>NW_019385971.1:115302-118863 GCF_000671375.1 Centruroides sculpturatus | reverse complement strand
AAAAAAAACGAAAGAAATGCGTTAATTTTGAAGAAAAAGCTTTATATTTTATTTTCCTTTGTTTCGCCTGTCTGTGAAATGTAACACCGATGAGTCATTGTTTACACAGCTGGGTGACCTTGAACACAGCTGGAGTCCGATTTCCCGGGACATTCTCATAGACATCGCGGGAGGACAAGGGTTTAAAGTAGGGTGACTTCAATCTGGCGGTATATTTTTAAATATTTTTAAAAAATTATAATTTTTATTGCGATTTCCGACCCCCCCTAATTAATTAAACATATATATAATAAAATCTATTAATTAAAAAAATTAAAAAACTATCGGAGGTCGTTTTTGACATCAGAAAGCAGCTTTAAATAACTTTACCGAAGGAAAATCGGTGCACTACAACTTTAGAACGATTAATTAATTTTGATAAAAAAAACTCCCATTAAAAAAACATTAAAAAGCAATAAAGCGTAAAGCGCGCGTCATTATAGGTTGATTAAAATCGCGATAAAATTTTTTCGCGCGGGCAAAGAATTCTGAAAAAATTTGGGGACCTAAAAAACATTCCAAAAATTCAAAAAAAATTTCAAAAGTGGCCTTAACGACCGTTTTTTGCGTAACGCTATGAAACTTGCTCGAGTCACACTCGAGCGCGGCTCAGAAGGGATAAAAATTAATCACATGACTCATCGACATTATATCGAAGCGAAGTGTGATGGTTATCTATGACACACTCATAATTAATTCACATTTAAATTAGCAATTAGCTTACTAATGACAGAACTAACTAAATTACACTCTTTAAGCAAAAGATTGCAGAAAATAAGAAAACAATTTAGGCACAGCAGCGACTATGAAACCGAAACCAAAATCGAAAGGTTTTGGTTTTGGTTTCTTAGTCACAGCTATGCCTATAAAAGTTGAGATCCGAAAATTTGACAGAGAGAGAAAGAGAATTGTCGAACTCAGCCTTAGAGAACATTTATATAAGTTATGTTAATATACAGTCGACCCCCCTATAAGATAGAGATACGTTCCATTCTCTAGGAATCCGCTTTCTTACGAATCCTTCCAATCACAACCCGACACGTGTCAAGTTTACGGACTACGGCTGTTTGAAAGATTTTCTTCCATAAAATTAATCGATTCTAGACTAATCCGACTCAACATTTCCAAAATACGTATATATTTTTTGGGAATAATCCGTATAAACTACGCTATAAACAAAAAATTGTAGGATTACTTACCGAGTGTCACCATTCGACATTGCCATTGCTCAACATTGTTTTCGTCGCGGAACAGCTCAGCAAAGAGCGGCCGATTTCTAACAACTTATTTTTCTGTGAAAACTTCGTAGAACTTCGGAGACATCATTAATATAAATAATTTTAATCGCCGTTGAATAAGAAATGTTTCTTTCACAAGAAATGTATAAAATTACAGTACTGTATTAGACTTACGGTACCTAATTTACATACTGACAGACGATAGTTAGCGTAAAAATCTCCGTAGCGTGGCGCCACGCTAGACGGCGGAAATTATATATTTAATTATAACAAAGTTACAATAAGTTAATATATAATTATATATACAGTACCTAATTTATATATAATTAATATATAATTATATGTACAGTACCTAATTTCTTTATAATTTATATAATACTGTCCAGACGATAGAAATCTCTCCGTAGCGTGGCGCTACGGACGGCGGGAAAGTAGTTCAGCTGCCCGATGACGTTTGATGTAGTTATAGGGAATTTTTACTGTTTTTTACGGATACCGGTCACAATTTTTTCGTAGTTTTATAGGAATCGTAATTATAGGGGAAGTCGACTGTATTTTTGATTCTAATTATTTAGCCTTGTAGAAAAGTAGAATTACCAATTTAGTTATATCAGAGTTAAATTGAATTATTTTAATTTTATATGCCAGGAATAAAGTGTCAAAAAAGGAAATTAATTAAATATCTATTAATACTAATGTGGGGTAGATGATGATAAGGACTTATCACATTCGATTATCGTAATCGATTACACAAGTGTGAGTAATTAACATTAATAACATAACCAAAATGTTGGAAATAGTCCGTCTTCAGTTGGTATTAATTAATATAAAAAGATGATAATCGATTTTTAATATATACCCCTTTTGTTTTATTAAATGTACACTACGCTCATCTTTAGAAAATGAACATTTAGAAGGAACCGAAGATGCCAAGTAAAGACAGGTCGGGTGATTAAATTAAACAATTAAACTTTGTTAGATGATGATTTACTTTTAATAGTTTACTTCCAATTTAATTAATTATGTTTCCACGTGTATTAAAAATATGCTTTTAGGTTATGCCTATTATGTTATAAATGACACATAGCTATGTCTCAAATATTGGTAATACCCATATAGATTTTAAAAAATTAGGACTACAAAACTTATTGGTCCGTAGAATTTTTTTCGGACATTTTACTTCTCCTTGGGCTTAAACAGGTTGAGAAACGCTGGGTTAACCAACAAAATTTAATTGTATCCATGTGTGAAATCCGGAATTTTACCGAATTTTCCGATTAATATCCCGCAGTTTCCTAACCCTCCAATACAATTTTCCTTTAAAACCTAAACGAGAATCTAACGAAAAAAAGGGAAAAAATTCCAATCTCCCCTTTCGTTCGAAGTAAACATCCGTCCATTTCGAAACTAATCCCACATTCCGACTCCAAAGTTGATAGTTAGCATGGTCCCGGGGACAACTTTGACCCATTTGCGTACCTTTTACCTCACAACAATCAGTCACGTGACCATTAACCCCTTCTCGGGGGAGTCGTTAAAGAACCGGCGCAAGGTGAAGAGAAAATTTAAAAATAGTGTCCTTTTTTTCCAATTGTGTGAAACTTTCCTCAATCTAATTTGGATAATTTTTCCTTATTGGGATAACGAAGTAAAGAGGTATGGAACCAATTTCTGTAAGCTCTCTCTCGGCCGCTCCGCGCTTTAGGGACGCGAACTAGACGCTGTACTACCCGCAATTAGACTTAATAAATTGTTGTTTCTTGTTAAATTTTGCCTCTTCGTTTACTCGTATATCGTCCATCCCCTTACCGACGGCACTCCTCCCTCCGCCACTCGACCCGAACATTTAATCCCGTAAGAGCGGGAAGAAAAAGAAATTTTGCCATCTTGACAGTGAACAGGTTTCACGACCTGTTGCCGGACACTCCCCGGCGGTTCACACATGCCTCACACATAGAAATAACATTGTCAATTTTTTTCAAAGGTTTTGGTTTACCCAATTTCGAGATATAATGAAAATTATTAGCCGAGACATACACATCTCACACAGAGAATTTTGTAAGGGTATTTTTACATTTTAGGGTTCCTCGAGTGTCAAAACGTCGAGAAATGCAGAAGCTCGGGAATGAAAATTTGACCAATCACTACATTTTAGCCGAGAAAGTAAAAAAAAAAAATATGATTTTTGTGATAATATTAGCGAGGTTGCGGCCGAAGTTTTCATCTCTCAAACGTGAACGTCGAACGTCAAGCGCCGCTTACAAGATAGCGGCGCTTGACGTTC
>NW_019385971.1:93697-115267 GCF_000671375.1 Centruroides sculpturatus | reverse complement strand
TAAAACGTGAACGTCGAACGTCAAGCGCCGCTTACAAGATAGCGGCGCTTGACGTTCGACGTTCACGTTTGAGAAATGAAAACTTCGGCCGCAACCTCTCTATTACTGAAAAAAATACACAAAAAAAAGAAGAAATGCGGCGCAATTTTTATTATTTCATATTTCCTTGCAAAACGTATTTTTAATTTCTATTGTGAGCCTATATTATAAATAATTCACGGTTATCACGTGTATTCTTCGTATTTAATTTTGAGCATAACAAAAGAAATTGTTTTGACCATTAACTGTAAAGCTGGGAACACTGGAAACTTTTGGTTTTGGTTTCGGTCCAATATTTTATTCCCGGCTTTGTTCCAGCTGTTTTAGTATATGCGCGTTTCACGTGACGTACTGTACAGTACACAAAGTAAGTGTGTGACGTTTAGCCTCAAATATGTGATAAGAAATTGTATCTGATTTGAACCTAAGGTAACCTAATATATATAAATTGTTTTGTTTTGAATACTTTTATGTTTTTTATAACTGAAAACGATGTGTATGTTAAACAAATGATACCATCATTTGGACGCCATGTTTGAAACGGGAGCGCGACTACTTACAACGTGCGTTGACTCTAAAATTTCTGTTTGCCTACGTTAAGAGAATGTACTGTACATTACGTTTACAATAATTCCCAACAATCGTAGAAAGTAATGACAACGTAATATCAGTTGTGTGTGATCGGATATATTGGGGATCCGGTAGTACAACTTCCTCTCTAACATGGCGTCGAAATGATGGTAGTGTCGTACAACGTGTAATTACTTAAGTTTTTGAATTGATTGTATTTTTAATTGGTAAGTCGTAATCGTGCAAGACGTGTGTACTATATGATTTAAATAGATTTCAAATGTGTAAGTTACATTGGTCGCCGTTAGATTTCGTGATATTTTATACTGTGATTGACATTATGTGGCACAGTCTGACACGAGAGAAAGTGATAATTTTATGTCTGTGTCCATCTTAATAAAGTATTTATTAGTATACTTGTTGCGAGATGTCTATTTGATGAAAGAAATATACAGGAATATTTGCATTATAAGTGTAATAAATTGGCAAGAATTGATTTGATTGTTTCAATTAAAGTTAAACTATAGTAACTAACCAAGTGTCTGTGGAGGTCTTCTGGCCTTTTATTTATATCTGCTTTCCTTTGTACTGATGGTTGTTGTGATTGGTGAAAGGCTTGGTTGATGGAGAAATTTTGTCAAAAAAACTTGCTTCTCCTTTAACTTTTGTTCATATACAATAGGATGAATCCTTTTAGAAAATTTGAGAACTGGGAAGTAAGGGCTTCCACTAAATACTTAACAAAGTTATGTTGGAATGCCTATTAAAAAGACATTCCAACATAACTTTGTTTGAATGCCTGTCTTTTTTGTGTTCTCTGACTCCTGATGGTCTGATAAAGATTAAATATTGCTACATAAATCCAAATTCAGTAATGATGTTCATATGTTATACATATAATTAACAATTATTTTAATAGCAACCCCAGCAATTTAATGTGCTCTAGAACTAGGAAGCATTTAGTGAGCAAAGTATTCTGTTCATCTGTATATGATATCCAGATTACATATTTTACAGAGCATAGCTTGTCTTATTTGTATAATACTGTTGAATTTTAGAAACTTAGATACTTAAAAATATTGTTATTTATTTTTTTCCAAAACAAATTTAACTTTTTAATAAATGATCTTGAGCAAATACTATTTATTAAAAATTGGATGTATATTATTGTGTTGGTATCACAATAATAAACATATCTGCTTACTAAGCTTTCAATAATATACATATATGCTTGTCATACTAAGCTTTCCATATCTGGTCTTGATGTTAATCCAACTCTGTTCTCAAGATTAATGAAAGATGGTTAGATTGAGTGGGAATGTATAGGTCTGCAATCTAAAAATTGCAGTCCACTAATTGCAATTCAAGTGACAAAGTGTAGTACAATACAATAGTAATGTTTTTGCATTCCTAGAAAGTAAGCAATTGGTCATCATTGGTAATTTCTTAAAAATATAAACCTATATATCTTTCTTTTTCAATAGAAGATGCTGATTTCATCTTGTGTAAGACTGATTCTTAAAGGATTTGAAAAGTTGAGAATCAAGAATTACTGGCTTTGAGTTTGTTTATAAAGTTTTTATTAATGTTAATTTTCAGTGTAAGTGACTGATTTTATGGGAGTTCTAATGAAATATATGCAATGAAAACAGGTGGTAGTACAAAACATATGATAACCACTGCTCTAAGCCTTTTGTTTCATGCAGTTTTAAATATAGTAAATCAGCTGATACTTGGTAAACAGGAAAAACAAGAATATTTAGTATTCAATACAGTTACATTTAAATGATTATTTAGTATATGACTAAAAATTTTTATCCAGATTAAATATTATTTTTCTAAACTTTGACTTTCCCATTGTATAGCTGTCTTGAATAATAAAAATAATCTTCATGTATATAAAATTTAAAACAGTTTATATTTTTCAGTGTGTTAAGAATATTTATCGAAGATGGCTTCAGCAGGTGACATGAAGATACAGACTCTGGTATTTTTTGATACTGAAACTACTGGACTTTCACATTTGATAGGCAAAAGAAATGTACAAATCACAGAATTATCACTTCTNAGAATATGTATCGAAGATGGCTTCAGCAGGTGACGTGAAGATACAGACTCTGGTATTTTTTGATACTGAAACTACTGGACTTTCACATTTGATAGGCAAAAGAAATGTACAAATCACAGAATTATCACTTCTAGCTGTTGACAGAAGAGAATTTGAAAACAATAATGAAAACATTCGTGTCATTAATAAATTAAACCTCTTCTTTAGACCACGTTGCCATATTTCATCCGGTGCTGAAAAATTGACAGGTAACGTATTAGCATGTACAGTACATTAGTAAGTTATAACGATCACCACATTAATTAGACTAAAAATCTCCAGTTGTAATTGAGTTTATTGATTACAACTAGATTTTTAGCATAATTGTTAATATTTGATAACTTTCCAAATTATCCTGCTTCCTGTATGTTTTTGCAGAATATCATTTCATATCTTTCTGCTAGTGTCATAGATGTCTTTTAAACTCCGAAGGCTTTGGAGTTTAAAAGAAATTTTCCAAATTTTTATATAATTATATTGAAAAATTTTGTAAATATAACACTTCTAAACACTGCACAAATAACTATTATCCAGCAAGAAGAAATTCTAAGAATGCAAGTAGTTAGCCTGACAATGCCCATTAAACATGGCTGAAAAACATTTGCTTTCTTGTAATTTCTTCTTTCTGGATATTGGTTACTTGTGCAGTGTTTATTAACGTATTTCCAGTTTTGAGTAATTGAATTTATAACACTTACATTTTATATAATTTCAGGTTTAACCGATTCATTACTTCAGTTTCAAGAAACATTTATAAACAGTGCTGAATTAATAAAATTATTCCTTAAAAGATTAAATAAACCTATTTGTATTTTAGCTCATAATGGTAATAGATTTGATTTTCCTCTTTTAAGAGCAGAATTTAACAATTCTGAAATGGATATTTCTGGATTCATGTTTTGTGCAGACACCTTACCTGCCTTCAGGTCCATTCTTTCTAAAATACACATTAAAATTGAATCTCCTTCAGCAAGGAATGAAGAATCAAATCAAATTGAATATCTTACTGATGCTCTTACAAATGTACATTTGGATAATAAATGTAACAATGACAAAGATGACAATATTGTTAAAGATAATATAGACTTTCTCAAAAGAACTCCATCTAATGAAATATGTAAAAAATCTGCAGACATGCGACAAATCTCGGAGGATCAGAAATTATGTAAAACAGAACGTTCAGTCAGAAAACAGCTACTTACTAATTATCCAGATGTTAAACAGAATACTTCTGTTGATAAAAAAACTCCATCAAAAACAAAGGTAAAAATGTCTTACAAATTAAGCAGCCTGTACGAATATTTTTTTAATTGTCCTCAACCCGATTCACATGCAGCCGAAGGTGACGCTTTGGCTCTGTTAAAAATGGCAAAGAAAATAAATGATCAGTTTCTGACATGGATGGAAGAAAAGAAAGTCCCATTTGAAAATATAAACCCATTATGGTAATAATTTAAGATAATTTTTAGTCATTATACATAGAAATATAGGTAATACACATTGAATAATAATGCAAGAATGTGCAATGAATTGCTTTTAGTTATATAAAAAAAATTCATTATTGAATTATTTTTTGTAATTGCATGCTTCAGCTTTATTTTTTAATCATAACTTTATATTTTTATAACAATCCACGAAAAACCTTTTTTTACGAGTGTTTTTTACGAGACTCCCGGCAATATCGAGAATACGAAGAGCCGCCTCTGCGGCTTGGTGATCCCGAGTTTTGATTATTAGAAGACCACTACGGGAGTAGCGGACAATCTAGCAGCAATTCCGGTCGGGGGAAATGCAGTTTGAGGGCCGCATGGAGCTCAGCCGGACGAAGACGTCGGAGAGGTCCCTGTCCTTCCAGAAAAATCGTATAGATTTGGTCCGAAGGAAGGGACGAACGGATGGAGAAGAGTTTCTCCAATTCCGACAGAGGAGAAATAAATCTTAATTCGTCAGAAGTAATGAGTGCTTCCGATCCCGATGGTGGCTTTTGAAGGCGCTCGCGCGACTGCGACGCCATTACCGAGTCCGGAGGAGAAGCCACTCCGGCTGAAAGAAAGAGGAAAACTCCTACCTGGACAGAGAAGGGGACAAAGAGGAAGACCAGAAGCTAAAGAATAAGGAAGAATGTAGTAAGTTTTGGTGATTAAAGATAGATGGGTGGATAAAGGGAGCCAGTCAGTGGTGTGTATCTCCAGTAGGGTCTGACTTGACGAATTTACTCGTTATTAATATTTACAATTTTTTATAAAACCCATCCCTACTCTCGAAATTAAGCTTTGTGCCATTTTATAATAGTTAAAAATGTAAAAAGTTTTTCAATAAAATATTATAACAGATGGCGCTACCAAAATTTTAAATGTTGCCGTGAAATTAAGCAACTCGTTGCAGTTTTTTTTTAATTGTTAATGTTATGGACAATTTCCTCGAACGTTCATTTGCTACCCTTCAGATATAACAATACATTGTATCGCCATATCTGAAAATAATAATAATAAAACTGCAAAGGTTCTATTCTATACCCTATAACACTGTTGATAATTCCGTTTTATATGAATTCCATTTTGTATGAGTCACTTAGATTTTACAAATATGTGAGCCGTTCACAGCCCAGCACACGTATTTGTAAAATATAAGTGATTCGTACAACATGGAACTCATATAAAACGGAAAAATCAACAGTGTTATAGGGGGGTCGACTGTTATCGTGTAGGCTCACGTCTTATTCACTCGGCCATCGCTGTTACAAGAAGTGAAATTTTCAAAGACATAAGCTAGACATTCGATTTCAGAGGCCCGTTTTTTTTGTAAATGCTTAAACAATCGCTTCCAATTGTTCCAAAGTAAATAGTAATTTGTAATTCTTTCGTAACAAATTAATTAGGAAACAATATAAAATCCACAACTATAGAAAAGAACTCTACAATTACAGTTATCGCAAGATTGTAGCTGTAATTAACAGACTTATTAATTACGTATTTAAGTGACTTAATGACGTGTAATTCAACTATCCATTCAGAACTTCGGGAGGTTTTACTACAGCAGCATTATGAAATCAGAGAGATGTGGGAACATAAAAAAACAAAGGAAATAGAACAGCGTATGCTGCAATGTATTGTAAACGAGATACTGATTCGTAGTACAAACACTTGCGTAATCAATTCCACTTCCAATTTGAATCATCTGCGAACAATGATCAAGTTATATCATTCCTGGAAGAATGACATCGGCGAAATGAATGCTAGAGAGAAATGTTTTGAGAAAAGAATACTCGGATATTTATTAAAACTTTGCCATTATTGGTGGTTAAACAACAGCATTTTGGTATGCGAAATTTTGCAAAATTTACACGACTGTGATGGAGATCTCAGAGACGTCATACAAGGTAAAATAGCCGAAGATGACAGTTGGCAAATTCTGTTTCGAATCAGGCATTGGCTAAAGCCTCACGGGAAAGACTACGAAGCCAGAAAACATTGTCCTCTAGCCTATTTTCTAAAACATAGCAACCATACAAAAATGACATTTAACGGAATGAGATTGGCTGACTTTACTAAAGAAAAACACGGAGAAATCACTTCACTCTGCGTGGATTTCTTCAGGAGATGGAGAGTGGACGATTTACTGTTGGTGCTACAATATGGTGCCACAGTTAAGATACGCACGGAGACCGTCACCGAAGAACAAGCCTGTTGCAATTTATTAAAAGGTTTATTTGAAATACTGTGGAATCTGCTTGACGATCAACAGATGGAAGCTCAACCGCATTTGATCTGGTGGGATTTCTGGAACAGGAGTATCACTTGTGGACGGATTCTAACCAGAGTTTTTCCTCCTGCTACTAAAAGGGAACGGATGCAATTTGAAAACGAAGAAGAATTGCTGACTTTTATCCGAAGCAATACGGAAAGTGACGAAAATGACCCTTATCCCAATGCATTTGATTTCAGTTTTCCAACAAAACTGAAGCATTTGTGTCGAAGCGCTATCAGAGGATCTCTCAAACCCAAATGGCTCCTTCCTGAGGGAATCGAAGAATTAAAATTACCAAACTCCTTGAAGAATTATGTTAATCTGTTAGAAGATTAAACGGATTCCATATTTATTAATCACGATTACATAATTTATTAATTAAATACTTTCTATTAAAATTTTCAGACGATTTATGTTATTTATATTTCTTAAATTTTGTAATAACGTTAAAAGGTAATTTACATTTGTAAACACAAAAAAAATATTAAAAAATGACTTTTTATTTTTAAAATTACCTTAATATTTTGTAATTCAAAAAGCAGGTGGCGCTAGTTAGACACTAGACTTGTGTCTGTTATAGGCGTGTTATTTGTTATCATTTATATGATATTGTAATGAGTGTGACACTTAAGTTTTTTAATTTCCGTCCCTTCAGGATTTTTAATGGTTCGTTTATATTTGTTAATTAATTAATAGATTAGTTACAGCTTTGATGGTTGAAATTGACATGACACGTGTTGTCTGTGCTACTTTATTAAGCATAATTAACGATCTTTATAACAAACGTTGGTTTATGTGCTCATGCAATTTGTATATATTGACTTGTATAATCAAATTTACATGCAATGATTTACTTGTACGAGTTAAGGGGAGGATGTATACTATCTTTTTTAATTACTTATGGGTAATAGGTAAAATGTAGTTATTCTGGGGTAATTTGGGATGGGAAGGGCATTTTGTTTGTTTTTTTTCCTCATGAGATTAGCATTTCCATCTAACCCGTGTGACTGTGCTGGCTTTTGAATAGGCCACTTGAGTACTTGATGTTATATAGTGGGGGTTGCCCTCCACTTGTGTACTTTGGTGTGAGCAACATCTAGAAACAAAGTGCACAACTATGTGTGGAGTGGGGAAATAGGCATTAGCACTGGTTCGGTCAAAAGTGCCCTTCTACACACCAGATTGTCCTGTAACCACCGTCACTCGTCACATTTTGCATAATTACCACCTATGTAATTAAAAAAACAGTAGATACACTTCAACTCGCACTGATTTACTTGAACGATACAAACAAACCTGAAGTTCGTGCAAGTCAAAGGTTTGACTTGAGTAAAGTCTGTTCTGTCAGATATTTTGCATGAGGTTGGTGTGTGTGACTGACTGTATAAATGGTATTCAAGCCCAGTGCATGTGCAGTTTGATATTTCACTGTACAGTACTGGCACGTGATCTATCACAGTGTTACGCAAGCGGTGTGCCGCGGCACACTGATGTGCCGTCACATGGTGAAAGGTGTGATGTGAACTGTTACATATTCTGTTAATTTCAAATTTTATTTATATATTTTTATCACAGTTGTTGTGTTTCTTATGTATTTATGTTGTATGTTCTTATGTATGTATGTTGTTGTGTTTCTTATGTTATCTTTTCTATGTATTTCATTCTCTGCCGCAGCACTGATGAAATAAGATGATGTTTGTTTATTCTTTATTACAAGCCACCCATTTTTATGTATTGTAATAAATTATATGAAAAGAAAATTTGCTCACAAATGTTGGTATCTGTTTAATAACAACAATAATAGATTAGTGGCATTATGTAAATCTATTAATAGTATCATATCATATGTTTATTAGGGGAATAACATTTTGGTGTGCCGTGTTGAGTCATGGGTGTGCCGCAAGTAGAAAAAGGTTGCGGAACACTGATCTAGTGCATGGTGGTCCATTTATGAAATTTAATTTTATTTTATTATGAGATATTTATTCATTTATTTTTACTTTTTATTTTTATTTCATTTCTTTATTTATTTATTTTTAGAATTCTTGTTTTGAAATTTTTGTATTCATGTTCTATTTTTTGTTCTATTGTAGCTGAAGAAGGTCAGTGAAACTGGTTAAAAATATTCTTATTTTATTAAATTCATTGCTAGAGTTTAAACGTGTGATTTTTTGTGATCTATCTCTTCAGTTAGTTCAAAATATATGGATTTCTTCATTTATAATTTTTAAGAAATCTGTTTATTAATGAATTCTTTATAACAAATATATAGAACAATTATGCTTATCGATGTCTTAAAATCTACACTCTTATGGAAAAGCATATAACTCAAGACAATAAATATTAATTTCACTAGCAATGTATAAGTTATATTCCATTTTTTTTTAATTTAAATATTGAACTAATATTCAAAATTTTGATCTTTTGAATATTCATACAAAATTATAATCTTCAAAATTTAGATTTCTTCTGAATAATCTAATTACCTGTCGTAATGTATCTAATCGTAGTATAATGAATGTGTCATTTAGCAGCATTCCTCTATCTTTCTTTTGACCAAATTCTTCTCCTTCTTCTAAGACTAATCTAAAAAATATTGCATTTTTGCTTAAAATAATATACATTATGCATTTTGTTGATATAGTGATTATTTACTTTGGTAAAGAACATATAGGTGGCTTTGCTTTAATTAATCCTTGCTTACGAAATTCAGCTTCGACATCACCTCCAGCAAGTTGCCATAGATAATACACTTCTTCTAATGGACGATATGCTAAGTGATCGTCTAAATAAAAAATTCATTTTGATTATAATAAGCAGTTTGTTAATAATAAACTGTAATAGAAGTATTATTTTAAAAATTAAAATAAAGAATATCTTAATATTAATAACTATATGCAACAGGTCTAAATGATTATCTGTATACTCATTTGTTAATTATAAAATTTAAATTTATTCAAGTAAAAGTACTTAATTCATTTGGGGTAAAGAGTTTAANAAAAAAAATTGGACTAATTACTAGAACCGCTGTATAATAAATAAACAATAAAATAACTAAATGAATAACTAAAAGTACGTATTAAACATCAAGTTAACCATAGTGAATATATGATTTAAGGATTTTTAAGTCCCATTTTATTTTTCTATTATCCTCCATGCTTGACATTGCTCGTGCTCCATCTGTCGATATACCAATAATCTTTTCTAATGAAATTGAAAAATTTTCCAACACAGATTTTAGTTCATCGTACAGGTCTTTGCCGGTTGTAGTCCCTTGCATTGGAATCGGTGAACACAATTCTTCGGTAATATTAACAGCTTACCAGTCTGACTGTGTGACAGAAGCAAACACACACAAGCCCAGACGCGGCGCGTTCGTATTGCATGTTTCAACAACTCGCCCACAAGTGAGTAACCCGTCACAAAAAATTGTTTCGGTTTAGTATGTACTACCATTTTATTATAAATAATTTTATAACAATATATTGATGGGAGAAAGTCGATAAAATAAATTCAATTTTAAAAATGCTTGGCGGGCCGCATAAACATATTTAACGGGCCGCGTGTTGCTCATCCCTGGTTTATACGATATTGTAATGAGTGTGACACTTAAGTTTTTAAATTTCCGTCCCTTCAGGATTTTTAATGGTTCGTTTATATTTGTTAATAGATTAGTTATTAGATTTATTTACAGCTTTGATTGTTGAAATTGACATGACACGTGTTGTCTGTGCTACGTTATTAAGCATAATTAACGATCTTTATAACAAACGTTGGTTTATGTGCTCATGCAATTTGTATATATTGACTTGTATAATCAAATTTACATGCAATGATTTACTGGTACGAGTTAAGGAGAGGATGTATACTATCTTTTTTAATTACTTATGGGTAATAGGTGAAATGTAGTTATTCTGGGGTAATTTGGGATGGGAAAGGCATTTTGCTTGTTTTTTTCCTCATGAGATTAGCATTTCCATCTAACCCGTGTGACTGTGCTGGCTTTCAAATAGGCCACTTGAGTACTTGATGTTATACAGTGGGGGTTGCCCTCCACTTGTGTACTTTGGTATGAGCAACATCTAGAAACAAAGTGCACAACTATGTGTGGAGTGGGGAAATAGGCATTAACACTGGTTCGGTCAAAATTGCCCTTCTACACACCAGATTGTCCTGTAACTACCGTCACTCGTCACATTTTGCATAATTACCACCTATGTAATTAAAAAAACAGTAGATACACTTCAACTCGCACTGGTTTACTTGAACGGTACAAACAAACCTGAAATTTGTGCAAGTCAAAAGTATGACTTGAGTAAAGTCTGTCAGATATTTTGCATGAGGTTGGTGTGTGCGACTGACTGTATAAATGGTATTCAAGCCCAGTGCATGTGCAGTTTGATATTTCACTGTACAGTACTGGCACGTGATCTATCAAATGGAACATTCCTATTTTTAGCACTGTATCAAGAATTTCCCAAAACACATTTCTAATGAACTTTTCTATTTAAGCAAACATGCATGAGGAAAAGAGAAAGTTGTGTTTTTTATACAGAAAACTTTCAAAGCATTGTTAAATGCTAATGAGAAGGTGGCCATCTTTAAGTGCTGTCAATCTGTAATTTAAAATCTTTCCTAATTAATTCAACTACACAAAACTGGTATTATGTTAAAAAAATGATGCACGTATAATCAATTCCAGTAAGAGGAAATTACAGTTTCTTCTTGCAGGTTATTGGTTACGTGTGCATTGTTTATTATCGTTCTAGTTATTTACAGTGCTGAAACAAGTGCTTTCTAGCATCNCGTGTTGAGTCATGGGTGTGCCGCAAGTAGAAAAAGGTTGCGGAACACTGATCTATCAAATGGAACATTCCTATTTTTAGCACTGTATCAAGAATTTCCCAAAACACATATCTAATGGACTTTTCTATTTAAGCAAACATGCATGAGGAAAAGAGAAAGTTGTGTCTTTTATACAGAAAACTTCAAAGCATTGTTAAATGCTAATGAGAAGGTGGCCATCTTTAAGTGCTGTCACTCTGTAATTTAAAATCTTTCCTAATTAATTCAACTACACAAAACTGGTATTATGTTAAAAAATGAGGCACATATAACCAATTCCAGCAAGAAGAAATTACAGTTTCTTCTTGCAGGTTATTGGTTACGTGTGCATTGTTTATTATCGTTCTAGTTATTTACAGTGCTGAAACAAGTGCTTTCTAGCATCCTCTAATACAGTTTTGAAAATAGTAATGTCCTGATAGTCTAGCATGTTAACACATTCTTTTTGTTAGTCACCAATGTCAAAAAAGTATAAAGAGTTCAATAAATCTGAAAAAGAATTTGTCATTTCTGTGTATTTGGAAAATTAAATTCAAATAGTATAGTGACAAATGAAAATTCCACAGCATATAAGGTTCTGATTGGACCTATATATTTTGCATCAACACATTATATGTACTATTTGATCAATAAGTTATATATTTTGGACCTGCTTCTAGCAAAACTAGCTACAAACTAAACTGAACATATAAATAGCTCAACTCAGTTCATTTGGGCAAGTTTCCATGTACAAGTCAGTTTGACCAAATTGCATGAGCTTTAACCAATCTTAACATTAATAAATCTTAAATTGTTTTATTACAGAGAAATGAATGCCAATAATAATTTTATCATTATCATCAGAAATAAACATCATAGAGCTAATAAAAGTATTACTTGATTAATGTAGTTAATTAATCCCTCTATGCTACCATGTATATCAAAATACAATATCTATGTTAAGTAAAGACAAATGGTAAAGCTGCATAAATTAAAACTTCTGCTGCATATATAAAGGGATTGCTGCAATTAATTTTGTGCGTTAATCAAATCATATTTTATGAAAATCACAAAGGAATACCTGTATTTTTTCATTGACTCTAATAAAACAATTTTTGTTGCATTTGTTAATATACTGGGTGTTCAGAAAATAATTCACCATAGGAGTACCTGATGAACTAAGAATGCAGCCCAATTGTTCTGTTGGTTGTTACTAGTATGATTATGAAAATTATATGAAAATTTAACAAAGTTTGGGAATAGCAACCTTTGAACTATATACAGTACATATTATACAGATTGATCATTGACTATTGGGTTGTTTTAAATCAGAAACATTATAATTGCAAATAGAATTATATGTTAATTTCATGCTTCTTTGTTGAAATGAAGGAAAAATATTCTTTTATGAACTTCAAGAAAAACGAAAGTATATCGAAAAGGACAATTTACCTATTTCATGAGGTGTTCAAAATGGGTATGCATGCTATCTGACAGTATGCAAGGCAACTCATAATAACTTCATTAATCTCCTAAGCTGATCAGCTGTTATCTGTGTGAAAGAATCTGTTATGCATTGTCATAAATCTGACATTTTAAACTGCTAATATGGTAAACCCTGTCCTTTATGTAGCCCAATAAAAAAAAATCTAATTGTATCAAATCAGCAGAGCAGGGAGACCATGGATATAGACCTCCTTGACCAATCCACAATACTGGAAAAATGGCATGTAACCACTAGAACTGGAAGATCCCAATAGGTGAGGGATCCATTATGTTGGTAGAAAATGACATTATCAAGAGTTACATATGTGAGCAGTGGTCCAACATACTCTACTAAGGGTGCCAAGAATTTTTGGGAGTTAAGGTTGCTATCAATAAAAATATTGCCCAATAACTCATCAGTAAAGTAATCTAGCCCAAATGTTAGTGCTCTGCTGATGTTGAATGTACTTCACTCGCAAGCATGTGGATTTTCTTGTTTCCAGTAACAAATGTTAGTAGAGTTTACCTCACTACAAACGTAAAAATGAATGTTTCATTCATGAAGAAAATTCACCTGAGAATGGTATTGTCTGTGTTGCCAAAATCCATAAACATTTTTGCAAAGTTTATCTTTGCATTGTAGTCTTCAGGAAGAAGCTATTGATGATGATGGGATTTGTATGTGCATATGATACTTAAGAGGTTGACCCTCTTGAATATCATATGCCTGCAGAGCCACACAGCAAATGAAAGTAATTAGGTTTACTGTGAATGTGGCTGTGATGTCCATAACTGTGTTGTCCATCGTACAACTCCTGGTCCTCCCAGGTCTCGGAGCATCATCCAAGTCATTCATTCATCAAAATTTAGCTACCATTCTCAAGACTTAGTATATTTGGGATAGGGCTGATTGGGATGCAATGCATGGAGTTGTGCCATAACATCCCTTGTGCTGCATCCCTGAAGGTAAAGTTGTAACATCTTGCTTTTATTTGTCTTTATATATCTCATTCAGTCACGCTGTTTGCACTCTGCTAAACCTACTTTAAATTCCTGTCCAAAGTAACAAAAGACTACTGCCACAATCACAGTAATTTGCATAATAACTGTAACAATTGATGCTTGCAATGTACATCTTTACTAACTATTGAAAATCAATGTCAGGAATTTCATTATTCCTGACATTTTTTAAAGCAATTTGCAGCCATATCAGGGCCGTGTTCAGTAACGCAGAACACCTAAGTTAGAATTCTGAGTGGCTTAGTGGGCAGAGTTCAGAATACATAAAAGAAGGTAGTGGTGGGAGGAGTCAAGCAGTAGTTAGAAACAAGTTTAACATCGCAGCATAACTGGACTTAGCAAGAACACGGCTCAGGTATTCTGTAGAAGAGCCTAATGACATTAAGAATGCCATTCAGCACTGATATCATCAGTGCTTTTCTGGGCAGCGTTCTTGCTTTGTCATGTGCTCCTATGATGTGTTATTTCCCAAACACCTGCTATGTCTATAAAATGTCTTCACATATACTGAGTGATTCAGCATGTCCACTCAGTATGTTCATGGACATACTGAGAATATGAGATAAGTTCTTGACATCTATTAACAGTTCTGGAGAGTAGCAGCACACAAACAGAAGGATGACAAGAAATCCAAAGAAGGCACATGAATTAAACTGCAGATGGTAATAGCGCACAGGCACAGATCTCAAAAGGACAGAGTGCACAACAACTGACCAAATTTGGCTGTTCCTTGTCATATTTAAAAGTGTAAATATCTTCAGGGTGACTAAAAATTGAAGGAAAGTAGTCTCAAGGTGTAATTATTGACTCAGAAAGTATAAGATCAGATCAGAAAGTTGACATATACTAGCTTCTGATGAGGTGATTATTGGGTTTGTTTTCCTTTGACTTGTTTGATTCTCACAGATAGAAGAGATATTAAATTTGTAGAATTGTCTGTAGAATTTTTTAAAAGTGGTTTGTAGATCAAAAATTCTCAAATTGATTTACAAATCAAAATATTGCTAAATAATTAGTTTAGTCACATGTAAATCTTAGTTTACTCAGAAAATATAATATACAGATAAAATATATATCAAACGAAATTTAATATAACAGACATGCATATATTTTTTTAACTTTCATGATTTAATAATCATATTTTTATTATAAAATTTGCTAGTTTCTTCCAATCGTAATGCAACATAATTAATTTATTGAAATATTTTATTAATAGCTATAAAACAGATGTTCAGTGTATTTTAGATGGCTTCTGATCTCTGTCATTTATCTTCTTTGTGATATAGTATGTAAACAGATATAAAAACATTTTATCTAAATTACATGCATGCTTATTAAGGAAACTTTTGAGGAATGCTTAAGGACTTCAACTTTGCATTAAAAAGTGATATTGGGTTTTGTTCATTTTGATGAATCTTTTATATTATTATTTATTAATTTTTAAATTTACTATCAGTGTTTGTTTGTCTCTAAAAGGACGTTTTAATCTTTAAACTTCTCGAAGAACACGTATCAGTGTTTACTCTGTTTCCCGGAAACTATATTATCTTTTAATATTTCATTTTCCATAACTAATGCATGTTTAGATTTAGATATCATGGATTTGTGGCACCCAGAGATTATATACAGGTATACCTCGCCTTACGTCGGTAATTGGTTCCAGGAGATGCGACGTAAGTCGAATCTACTTCTCACTAGGCTAAACCATAAATTACCATTTCCGGTTCTGTATTTTATTTATTAATGCATTTTTGATAATATATGGTTAAAAAGGATCTATTTTAAGCTTACAAACAAATAAATTTTAGTTTTTAATATAGTACAGACAAAAGTAATCTGAATTTACGAATTTATATACTGTAAATACTTGTAAATGTATATATTTTAATATGATTTTATGTGCTTTAAATGCTTTTCGACTTCAATATTTGTGGTGGACAGACGTAAAGTCAAATAAAATGACTTAAACTTGATTTTTATTTTTCCATATACTTTTTTGACAAATGACATATAATCGGGAACGACATAACTCGAAACGACGTAAGTCGAGGTATACCTGTATTTATATATAATTGTGCATGTTTTAAACTGTGCACTGATGTTAAATTAAAAACTGGTTGTTTTATTATTTTTAATATTAATATGCAGTATAACAATTTATTGGTGATAGTAAAAAAAGTTTTTTTAAATATGTCTCTTTAGAAAAGTTTATAGTTAATGCCCCAATCTTACTTGTTGTTTTGTTAAACTTCATAGCAGCGTAAAAACATTAAAACAAAAATCGTAATTAAATTTATTAAAATTTAGTCTTTTACTGTCATATTTACACTTTAATAACTCAGATATTCCCCCAAATTATTTGGAAGTAAGCACAGAATTATTAAGGAGAATATATCATAAGGAACACTGTTGATTGGTAAAGTTTGTATTCCGGAACGTTAAAAATGAATAAATAGTGGTTCCTTTTTAAACAAACTTTATCTTCAGTTTTATTTTTAAACATAATTGCCATCCGATGGAATTCTACAATTCAAACTACTTACTAATTATGAATGTTTAAGTTATCTCCTTGTAGATTGTCTATTTATACAAACAACTTTACTTGCTAATGGATGAGAACTATACAATAAACAGCATTTTATTAAGAACTGCAAATAGCAACTTGATTATTCTAATTTTCACAGAAACAGTTGATATCTGCTAGGATTGTCATTTTATATGAACAAAAACACCAATAAGAATCACAGATTTAGGAGGGTGTAATATATTGTAAGTCAAAAGTGTGAGGGTTAAAAGAATCCCAACTTTGAATTAATAAGTTTAATACCCAATTTTCTCAAGTTTTTCTGTGTCTGTCAATTTCCTTTATCAAGTACAGTATAATTGCAAAATTGTATACAGATTATGATGATTTATTGGAAAGCTGAAAATCATGTACTGTACGTGAAATGATGTAAAATGAATGTTTACATAAATACAGTACATGTATGAATGATAAACACAGCATTTTCTCACAGACACACTAAAGTAATTCTGTATAGTTGTTTGCTTTGTGTTTACACATTGTGCTATATACAGAATTTTGAATTTTGTTCCTAGCTTCCCATATATTTTCATCAGCTTCTTTTGAATAATCTTCCAACACCATATCTATCATTGATAATGCAGCATAAGCATCTTTTATATTATGGGTTCATGTGGCATTACATCACTGCTAATTTCTGCTTTGACATCACATATCACTGTGTTGCTAATTGAAGGCATGGAAAAATCTTGAGTCAAAGCTAGACTTGTACTTTCTTTCATTTCTTGCAGTTTGTCAGTTAATGAAGCAAATACTGCATCATCATCATCAGCACTGACAAAATTGGCAAAGTTACACTCCATATTTCCTATGCTGATTCATGTATTATTGATTTCATTGTTTTTGTCATTAATTGCATTTGGATGATCATCGTTATCATTCCTTGCCTTACAAAACAAATTCTAATTGTTGTCACAGGAACAACCTTCAAAGCAGCCAGAAAATTTCTCATGGCATCTAAAACATTCCATGATTTGATATTGTTGAGATGCACATTGCTTGAAATTTCACAAATCAAATAATGCAGCAATTGAACTATTTATGTCATGGATGATTCCTTGATCTAGTGGTTAATTAAAGATAGCTTGTGTTTGGAGCAGAAACAGAGCACTAATACATTAGAAATCTAATCCTTCTATGGAATGTGATGAAATCCCATCAAGAAGCAGAACAATATGTCTGTTCTGCATGGGCCATTTGCCATTCAGTCATCATCAGTTAGCTCCAGAAGATGGCTGCTGTTATCTGAGCATTTGTACTGGTAATAAATAAGAACTTTACCAGGAAATTGGAACTGTACCTGTAGAGTAGAGAATCACATCTAAATGCAAAATTTCCAGCAAAAAATGCTTAACTTCAATGTTCGAATGTTTTCGGCCACTATTTTAACGGCCCTCTTCAGGAAATGTAAAACGGAAAAACCGTTCTATAAATAGAATGTAGCTGCCTTCTAATTTTAAAAGTTTCAAATAAGTTCAAATAAAGGCTGTGACATTTCATATATGACATATATTTTATGAGTAAATAGTATTTTCACGCATTTGGTACATGAATGGCATTCGTGTTGATGCAGGCTCCACTCCTGCCTGCTCTGTAGATCTCTATCTTTTCTAATGTTCTAATATCATGCCAGTCAAAGACCTTAATGTATTAGCATAGCTTGGTCCCAATGGGGAAATCCCCAGATTGCTGGCATAACGTGCCAGAGCTGTATTAATGTTTCCTTTTTGTATTTTAAATGTACTCGTAACATACAAAAGGAAACCCAACGTTTTCTGCCTTCTGTTTAACGCAAAGGATGGCACTGAGGACGCAAGAGTTCTTGGGATTTACTGCATCCCACTACAGGACAATAGATTTGACAGAATACTGTCATATATAGGATCCACATACAGATCGCTGCAAGCCAGGCTAAAAACTCACAAATGTGACGTACAAAAAGGAAATATTAATACAGCTCTGGCACGTTACGCCAGAGCTGTATTAATATTTCCTTTTGGGATTTTCCCCTGTTGGGATCAAGCTACGCTAATACACAAGGTCTTCAACTGGCATAATATTAGAAATTAGAAGCGGTAGAGATCTGAAGGGTGGACATATGTGGAGCCTGCAGCAACACAGATGTCATTCATGTATCAAATGCATGGAAATACTATTTAGACTCATAAAATATATGTCATATATGAAACATCACAGCCTTTATTTGAACTTATTTGAAACTTTTAAAATTAGAAGGCAGCTACATTCTATTTATAGAATGGTTTTTCCGTTTTACATTTCCTAAAGAGAGCCGATAAAATAGTGGCTGAAAACATTTGAACATTGAAGTTAAGTGTTTCTTTGCTGGAAATTTTGCATTTAGGTGTGATTCTCTACTCAATTTGTATTGGCCTTATATTGGCAAAGTGGTTGCCATATTCCTTGAATGGTCACACTTTTTATCCATATTGCATTGGCAGATTTTCCAATTATTGCCAAGTCAAGATGGAAATAATTAGCAAATTTCAATTATTGCAGATTTTCCAATGGAGTAGATTTTCACTACCATCAGAATTACATAGCAGTAATTCTCAGCTTGCTATGTTGCTTCCATAGACCAATTTGTTGACATTAAAATTGGCATGTTCTGCTTACTACTCAAAAGTTGGCTTTATAGCTTTGATTCATTTGTTTGCAGAAGCATAATCGATGATTCAGACTCAGTGGCAGCTGCAAAGGACATAACGTTAAAATGCCACTGGAACTTTTGAAGTCATACAGCCCAATTTGAAAAGCAATTTTGTCTACCTTATCTTTCACTAATGACTCATACACTGGAATAGAATTCATCTACACTTGACAAAATCATTTAGTTTTCAGGTCACGATGTTTGGCACCATGGATATATTTTATATTGTTGATTTTGTATATCAATTGGGCAGTTTGTGTTATTTTTTCTATCTACATGGATGAAGAATGAGGACAAGATTTTGAAGTTTTTCTTAATACTGTGATACACTTCTTGTCTAGTCTTGGTATAAATTTGTGAGCACTATGTTGGCCTTTTTTTATTACTAGATTTATTACACCATCACTCAACACAAGCCTTAGAAAATAACTTTATTTAAGTTCCTCTTGAAATGTTATCTCTTCATTCTTTTTCCTTTTTCAACTTCAACCTTTGTTCTGTTTCATGTCAGTGGAGACATCCTTTTGTTTTTGTTTTTATCCCATTGTACAGCAAAATGAAAGTTTTTCTGCTGACTAGAAGTAAAGTAAACAACTTTCTAGCACTAGAGTAATGAGAGAATGGATGGGAGAGGGAGGACATTCAGTGATTGATTGAATACATAAGGCTAATCATGCTGGACTTTCGAGTGAAATTGTCAAGGTACTTCATGTTCTAATCAGAACACCAGAAACATAATGTATTGGTCAATATGAGATTGCAATGGCATTGAGATATGGTCAGCATGGAGCTGACCATATCTCAATGCCATTACAATCTTGGAATATAAGAGAAAATAAAGATCACAGACCTATCAAAGGGTGGAGAGTACATCAGAAAATAGATTTGAGTTAAAAGTACTAACAGTTTCAACTTAACAAGACTGTATTATATAGAGAACTCTGTATACTGTACAGTACTTGATGACTTTTGAGTTAACACAGTTTGATTTAGCAAGATTCTACTGTCTAACTCTGAAACTTGAGGCCAAATGACAAAAATTTATAAGAATTTAAAGGTAAAAAAATCAGAATAGTATCTGTTTAAACGGTATTTAAAACTCCAATGTTTTTTTTCCAAAAGACAACTGAAAGTGCTTATACATATTACAAAGTATCAGGAACATCCAGGAGGGAGACAAGAAGAGCAAATTGTCCTGGGCCCTGAGGAAGTAGTGACCATATACAATGATTTTTTGTTTGCTTCCTTTACTTTAATATAATTTGCTATAGAGCTCTCAACATATTGATATATTTTGTTGTAGACCTCCCATTACCCTCTGCACGAGGTTATTTTTGATATAGTTGATACAAAAGTATTAGTAAACAACAGCAACATAGACTTGTTAGGATTCTAAGTTAGGCATTCTATACCTGTATCAAAGCAAAAATGCAAGAAATCAAAATGATATTTTGTGAATTAAACTAATTTTTAAAATTTTTATTTTATATAATTTAATAGTATTCAAATAATGTAGAAATTTCTTCAGTATCAAAAGGTAGAGAGTACGCTGTATCATTTAAACATTTAGCTTTAATGGACGTAAGTTCTTTTTTAATCTTAATTGTGAATTCACGATCTCTAGGAGCTCTAGATATGTTTAGTATATGTTCTGCAATACTATTTGGAGTAATCAAGATTTCTCTACCTGATTTGACAGTTGCTCCTCCCAATCTTCTAAGCAAGGACCATGCCTTCCTACTTGACTTTGTAAAATCCAAATTTTGTACAGTGTTTATCCATCTAAGGCGCCTGGCATCATCTAAGCTATGAAGTAGTTCATCCCCTAATTCAAGATCACCAGATTCCAGGAACTTCCTATATAGTGATTCACTTTTTTCACTCCATCCTGGGATATAAATCTTGCGATATCCTCTAGGTATACATTTCTTGGCTACGCTAAACAGTGCTCCAACAAACCTTTTATAATTGTTGGATGTAGGTGGGATCCATCCCAAACATTTGTCAAGATCTTCTGAGAACAAAGTCCAGTTAGCCTTGTTAAAATTCCATCTTGGGCGTGGTATACTATTTACTATAGGAATACTAAGTCCAATTCCAATAATTATTGGGCAGTGCTGGCTATGCGGGAACTGATTTAAAACTGTTCGTGTAGCTGATAACGGTTGTCTATTGTTATCTGAAGACACAAAGCACAAGTCAGGATTATATTCACAACCCCAAGCGCTGGACCTAAAGGTGCATCGATCTTTAGCATCAAACAGAAGATAAAGATTATTTTCCTCTGCCCATTTAAATACCATGTCACCATTTTTATCAGTGTCACGGTATTTCCAGCATTCATGGTGGCTGTTGAAGTCTCCCAAGTAGACAGCAGGATGGGGTAAATGTGGTAAGACGTGTTGTGGCCAAGTTATAGCTGGGGGTTTATAGATATTGCTGATTGTAATTTGTCCAACCTGTATAGTAACCACATGAATGTTATCGTCAGTGGCTGCCTTACAAAACAGAACATCCTCAATGTCA
>NW_019385971.1:91004-92203 GCF_000671375.1 Centruroides sculpturatus | reverse complement strand
CTAAGTCTCTGGAACGGAATACATGCACCAGTGAACCTACAACTACACGATTTATATTTTAAAAATAATTAAATTCACTTAGCATTCAAAACGTGCGAATTTTGAAAAAAACAATTTGCTGATTAAATGCGAACAACTGTTTAACTGAAGTAAAACGGGTTTTCCCCTTGCTATGGATGTCTGCCTAGTTCAGTTCACCCACATTCCGCTGCAGTTTGCCTTTATTATCAGTTCGAAATGGGGTGGTTCCATAATACCCGCAGTGTTCCATAATACCACCTTCTCCTCTGATAAGGATATAGACGACGAAGTCTATCCAATGTCAGGATAATGACACCAGTTAATCGATTTTATATTACGCGGATTAACACGCATATTGAATTGTGAAGGAGATGATGAAATGGTCTCTCAAGCATCTGAATCAAAACTATTTCTTTAACAAATAAAACAAAGTATTTAATAAACCAAATGAGATTATACAAAATAAACCTTCGAATAAAGCTATTTTTCACGGGGAGAGAGAGTTCACAATTTCTATAAAAATCATACTACCTAAGACATTTCTATATTCTTCATCTGTATTTCAGATTAATGCGAATGTTCTTATCTTGGTTAGTTCTTTACTGGCACATTAATAAACATTTTCTTCTCTGTATTTTACCGACTTAATAACACATTTTTAGTATAGATGGGGAATCAGTTATGGGTGTTGGCCATAGGGAGATGATGTGGAATACGTCCTCCTCTCGAATTTCGTGGCATACTCCCCGAATGATACTCACGAATCCCCTTTTTTTGATGTTTTTCTCCAATCAGAAAATTGTATTATTCCCACGTGTTTAGGATGAGTGGGGGTTTACAGAGGGGTTGACTGTTTCCAGGGTGACTAAAACTTTAGGAGATAAGGGAAAACAAAACAAGATGTCGAACTTCCGTTGAAGGAAGTGACTTTTACCAGTTTCCTTTGTTTTAACTCAAAATTCTTTCATTTAAAATCAGAAATATTATTTCTAAAAATTCATATATTTCACATCGATTTTCAATTAATTAGGGGGGTGTGTCCAAAATCTCACAATTCGGAAGTCAATATTTGTAAAACATTTTATTCAATTAATCTTTTACTCGGGCAACATTTATGTATTCTATAAACTTATATAAGATTATCAATTCTAAATATCTGATTTTTTATATTGATATAT
>NW_019385971.1:87915-90723 GCF_000671375.1 Centruroides sculpturatus | reverse complement strand
CATTTCTTTCATTCTTCTCAGCCATATTCTCATCTTGCCGAAGCCGACAGTATTTCCCTATTGAAAATAGCGAGAGAAGTTAACAATGAGTTTTTAATATGGATTGACACACACAATATTCCATTTGAAACTATAAAACCTTTGTGGTAATTTTGTAAATGTGCTATTATTATTTTTTAGATTTTAAATCATGTAGTTTTATTTCATTTTATAATTGTTTATAGATGTTTTTTTATAATTATATGAAAATTTTAATCATAAACATGTAATAATCAACAAGGATGAACTAACCATTGTTGAATTATGCTGAATTAATTAATACACCTTTTAAACAATGCCAGTTTCATTTAGGAAGTTCTTTTTTCCTAACTGACACTGACAGTTGTCTGTCCATAACTGGTCTGTAACTGGGTTAAAAATATTAGCGTTCCTTCAACCCATTGTTAAAAGTGAAATGATTAATTCAGCAATAATCAATTATTTAAATACATGTAAAATGCAATCATTTATATCATGTATATATAACTTATATGCAGTGCCGGCCCGAGGCAAATTTTAGGATGGAGCGAGATCCTATTATGGCACCCCTTGGTTGCCCCTGATTTATACCGTTTAATATTCTTTACCACTGAGGCTCCTCACCCTAGGACTTAGCGCCTGGAGCGGCTGCTCCGTTCGCCCTATGGTAGGGCAGGCTCTGCTTATATGTTATAATAAGATTTTATGTATTGTTATTAACTACAAGAGCTTGTTATAGGCTACAGAGTGTTTCTGAATTAAGTACCAAAACTTGAGTATTAAGTCCCTTAGGTGAAACTAAATAAAAAATACACAGAGAACAATTTGTAAAGTTTGCTACGTTAATAAGATGGTAATAAATCAAGTTTTAATTAGTTGGGCTGCAATTTTGAAATTACAGGTCTATAAATTTCCACTGGCATCTGTTGTACTGTCTGTTCTTTAATCTTGAGAACAGAGCTAGATATAGAAAGATTAGGGCAGGAGTGGCCAACCTTTTGCATACGATGCGCCAATTTTTTGACAGACGAGTTCAGATGTGTCATATAACTCGAACACTTGTTATACAGTCTTACGTTCAATGTTAGGGGGTTGATAAATAGATATAAGAATAAATCTGCTTCGCTTAGGGGAGAAAAGGGAATTACTTAATCACGCAGTTGAATTAATTAATTTATGACAGTTTATCGAAGCACCAATTTACAATAGTTAACAATGATCTCTTGTACGAGAGGGTGATTGCTTCACGATGGTGCTATTGCTGCCAGAGTCTCGTTTGATGAAAATTACTCTGCACTACAATTATTGGCACTGAGAACGAGATCATCTTGGAATAACTTTAATCACAATAAATGTTTTTAACCATTTACAGGCCTGTAAACTGATCGGAAATAAAGATCACAAGACTCAAAATACATGCATACACTGTAATTTAATATGTGGAGAACACTCATTTTATCTGCAAAATAGACTGTAATGAATTGTGCAACAAATGAACTTGTCAAGACAGACTATAAAAAAAATGTATTTTTCTATATAATATTCTTAATTGCAAAAAAGCCAAATCTGGCAATTTTGCTCAGAACTAGCTGAAGCGCCACTTGTAATCGTCCAATGCGCCACGTTTTGGCCACCCCTGGATTAGGGGCAGGAAGCCTGATTAACTACACAAACTTCCAATCTGGACCAGAAGTCACATAATTTCAATTTGAAAATCATCTCCAGAATGGAGTTAGATTGATAACTGGTACCATGTTTCCCCGAAAATAAGACAGTGTCTTATATTAATTTTTGCTCTGAAAAATGCGCTAGGTCTTATTTTCAGGGAATGTCTTATTTTTTCCAGGAAGAATAATTCACATTTATTATTGAACAAAAAAATGCCCAAGTTGAACTTAGACGAGAGTGACGTATAGCCGGTGTGTCGAACTGTCGCCTTTTTATAGCGTCAACATCGAACTCGATGACCAATTAGTGCTTACTGAACCGTAGCACTATGCAAATGTCATGTGGCGTGATTCCCGGCCGACCAATTAGCCATCACCAGCCGTAACGTTATGCAAATCTGTGATTCCCAAGCCATAGTCTTATGCAAATCATGACGTGTGGCGTAATTGTCTGCTGACCAATCAGTGCCTGTACTTTCAAAAAGCCAACGGCCACTTTCAACCATCTGTCGATGACCGTTACGACTAAAAAAAAACAACTTTGCTAGGTCTTACTTTCAGGGGGAGGTCTTATATTTCGCAATTCAGCAAAATCTGTGCTAGGTCTTATTTTCTGCAGATGTCTTATTTTCGGGGAAACACGGTATGACTCTGTAGTTATCGGGAAAAGTATGATGTTCAAGGCGTGACACTTAAAATTGAGAGCATATATTTAAAATTAAAAATTTCAGCTCAGCATTTTGGCAATGTCACAATCAGTGGTGTGCTGTGACATTTGATGATAGAAAAGCTGTGTTTCTATAAGAAGCCGACTTCTTCCAGGGGCAATCAGTTAATTCTTTCTTTAAATGTATTTTTAATAGATTATTTATCTGACGTACTTAATAAATAAACAAGTTCAATATAATTACATCTGTTATTAGATCCAATATATTCCATATGCCCTCTAAATGCCGATTCTTTCTTTGATAAAAACATATAACATCTATTTATTTAGATATAATATATCTATTAACCGTAACTATCTCTTTATAATTTTCAATATTTATTTTATATTATTTACTAATGTTAAATTCTATTCCGCTTCGATTTCCAAATTGCTTCAAATACGAAAGAATCGACG